>NW_005871180.1:308543-357989 GCF_000147115.1 Myotis lucifugus
ACCGGACCTCTAGTTTATAATAAAAACTTTTAGTATACTAAGCATAAAGGAGATATTCTTAAATCTGATAAAAGACATCAATTTAAAAATTTACAGCTAACTGCCTTATAAAAACTTTTAGTAAACTAAGCATGAAATTAGTGCACAGGTGATCTGATAAAAGACATCAATTAAAAAATTTACAGCTAACTGCCTTATTAAATCTAACTAGAGGCCCGGTGCATGAAATTAGTGCACAGGTGGGGTCCCTAGGCCTGGCCGGAGATCAGGGTCAATCAGGTTCCCCGCCTCCTCACCTCCTCACCTTCTCCTTCCCTCACCACCTGCGTGCTCCGCCACCGACCCGACTCGGCCCAGAGGAAGGACTGAGAGGTTGGCCAGCAGGCCCCATCAGTGATTGGGGCATGCGGGTTAGGGGCAGCTCCTGCGTTGAGCATTTCCCCCTGGTGGTCAGTGTGTGTCATAGCAACTGGTCGTTCTGGTCATTCCATTGTAATGGCCGCTAAGGCTTTTATATATATAGATAATACTAGTATATGGATTCATTTGTATGTTCTAGGTAGATAGATAATCAGTAAATAATGACATTTTTGTTTCTTTCTCTCTAGTTATTATGCCTTTAATTCCTCTTATCTTATTTGATGGCTAAGGTCCCTAGCACAATGTTGAAAAAGAAATGGTGATAGGATTTGGGTCTTGATCTTGATTATAAAAATAATTCTTTTAATGTTTCAATATGATTATAACATTTGCTGTAGGGTTTTTTGTTTTGTTTTGTTTTGTTTTTAGATTCTCTTATTTCAGTTTAAATACACCATGAATGACTGCTGAATTTTACCATTCACTTATATTTTTATTTTTGTATCTTTTAACATAATCCTAGTTTTTCTCCTTTCAATTATTAATGCAGTGATTTATATTAATAGTTAATTTATATTGATTGTAATTACTGATACATTTTTATTTGTTTCTATTCCCATACTTTGTTCTTTTCATTTAGTTTGATTTTTTCCTTATATTTTCTTTTCCCCTTTCTTCAGAACAATTACAAGGACCTAGAAAATATTACTTGAATCATCCCTTCACTTATATGCTAGTGGGGTTCAAGATTTAATATTCTCTTGACTTTTAATAAAAACTTACAAGTTAAACATCATTCTCACTAAAATTGTCAGTTTGTTAACAGTTTTACAGTTGTTTGTTGAGTTGATTCTCATATTTATTTAAGACAAATAAAGTATTTTAATCGTTTTATAATAGCCTATAAATTATGCATATTTGTTTGATATATCCCTAAATAGCCTATATTGATTGTACTATTTAAAATGATATTATTTTCAAATTCTATATTTTATTTGTTGCTGTACCATAAAAATACATGTGACTTAAAATTACTCAAGTGTACCTCACATAGTAAAAATAGCAAATCTTAATATTCAGGTCTCAAATGGTCATTCTGAACTATGTAAAAATAAATCCCTTTACTGAGGTTCTATTGGTAGAATATGCTCTCAGTTTTTCATTATTCAAAAAAAAATCTTCCTTTTACTCTCATTCTTGAAAAATACTTTGCTGGGAACAAAATTCTAGCATGACAGTTATTTTTCCTCAGATCTTTAATGATATTATTCCAGTGTATATGGCTCCCATTGTTATACACATATGAGACAAAGTTAAATTGTTGCTCTTTTTGGGTAATCTGTCTTTTCTCCATGAAATTTCTTATTGAAATTTGCACTATAATTGTGGTATTGTATATTTTTCCTATTTATCTTCTAATTTTTGATTCCTGTATTTTGGGGTTTTGGTGCTAGATGCATATCCTATATAATAAAAGCCTAATATGCTAAATGTCTGGTCATCCATTCAACCAATCAAAGCGTAATATGCTAATGATATGCTAAGGCCACTTGACCACTCACTATGATGTGCACTGACCACCAGGGAGCAGATGCTCTGACTAGTAGGTTAGCTTGCTGCTGGGGTCTGACATATTGGGACTGAGCAAGATGGGCCGGACATGCCCTGGAGTCCTGTGGCCCTTCCCCAGCTGGCCAACCTCCCGTGTCCCTCCCCGGCCCCAATCATGCACTGGTGGAGTCCTTTGCCTGGCCTGCACCCTCTTGCAATTGGGACCCCTTGGGATGTCGGAGAGCCGGTTTCAGCCATATTCCGCAGGCCTGGCTGAGGGACCCCACTGGTGCATGAATTCATGCACTGGGCCTCTGGTACATTTTTAATTGTTATACCTTCCTGATCAACTCCTTCATCATTATGAAATAACTCCGTTTCTCTAGTAGTATAGTTTGTCTTAAAGTCTTCTTTGTTTTATAAATAGTAGTCATTTCAGCTCTCCTATGGTTAATGTTGCATTGTATATTTTTTCCATTCTTTTACTTTTAATCTATTTATGATTTAGAATCTAAATGGACTCTTTTGTATATAGCATATAGTTGAATCTTACTTTTTTCAGCTAGTGATTTGAGTGTTTAGCCCATTCATATTTAAAGTACTTATTAAAAGGATTAGGTTTATGCCTGATATGATTTGTTTTCTAAATGTTTTATATCTTTTTTTCCTTCCTATTTTTCTCTATCACTGCTTTTACTTTTAAGAAATGTTAGTGAACTACTATTAATTACTTAATTATTTTCAAACTTTATTTTTTAGTTATTTCCTCAGAGTCTGCTTTAGGGATTACAATATTCATCTTAACTTATCATAATCTACGTCAGGTTAATACTAATTAAATTCTAGTAAAATTACATTGCTCCAATATAATTTTATCCCCCCTACCACTTTGTGCTATTATTGTCATGAATATTGCTTGCATAGGTGTTATGAGCTTAGTAATATGGTGTTAAATTATTAATTTATATAATTTTATGATTTTTACAAAAATAAGGGAAGAAAAACTATTTTAACAGTTTTTATATTTTCCTACATATTAATATTTTAAATCTCTTTACTTCTTTTGAATTTAAATTATTATTTAAGTCATTTCTTTTCATATAATGTTTTTTATGATTTCTTGTAAGGCAGATCTGTGAGCAATAAATTTTCTGTCTTTGATCACCTGAAAATGTCTCTATTTTCCCAATGTTTTGAAGGATAGTTTTGCTGGATATAGAATTCTTATTTGATCATTTTCTTTATCTTTAAGTACTTAGAATATCATTCTACTACATTCTGATCTCATTTATTTCTAATGAGATGTCACATATGCTAATTATTTTGTCATTCTCCTAAACTTGATAAGTTACTTTTCTCTCTTGATATTTGGCTTTTTGATACAGTAGTTGTGATTTGTCTAGTGGTGGATCTCTCTTTATTCTACTTGGGGTTCATTAAACTTCTTGGGTTTGTATATTAATAAAGTAGCTTTCAAAAAATTTGGGCAGTATTGTTTTACTCTCTCCTCCCTCCTTGGGACTTGCATTATATGTATGTTGGTATGCTTGATGCTATCAAACAGGTCTTTGAGGTTTTGTTCATTTTTCTTAAATATTTTTCTCCCTGTTATTCAGCTTGGATAATTTCTAATGATTTATTTTCAAGTTCACAGGTTATTTTTTCTACCATCTCTAACCTTCTCTTGAGCCAACCAGAATATTTGTAATTTCAATAATTTTCCTTTCAATTCCAGAATTTTCATTAATTCTTTTTAAAACATTTTAACAGGCTTTCTTTTATTGGATTCGTTTTCAGTTTACAGTAAAAGTACACAGAAAGCATAGAGATTTCCCAAGTATCTTCCTCCTCCTGCACATCATTTTCTCTATTATTAACAATTTGCATTCATATGGTACATTTAAATTTGATGAATCAATATTGATACATTATGGTTAACTAAAGTCCATAGTTTACATTAAAGTTCACAATTTGTGCTGTGTAGTTTGCCAATCACAGAGTCATTTATTTACTTTTACAGTGCCTACAGAATAATCCCCCTATCCTAAATATTCCCTATTGTCTATCTATTCACTCCTATTCACCTCCCCTTTTCCTTCTCTCACCTGACAACTACTGATCTTCTTAGTGTCTACAGTTTTGCCTTTTTTAGAATACTAGAGGCCCGGTGCACAAATTTGTGCATGAGTGGGGGGTCCTCGGCCTGGCCGGTGACTGGGGACAATCGGGGCTGTCTCACCCAGTCCTGATTGGGCCGATTGGGGCCCACCGGCCAGGGGGAGGAACCACAGCAAGTTGGCCGGCTGGGCGGAGGGACCGTGGGAGGTTGGCTGTGGGAGTGCACTGACCATCAGGGGGCAGCTCCTGCATTGAGCATCTGCCCCATCGTGGTCAGTGCACATCATAGCTTCTGGCCAGTCATCCAGTTGTCTGTTTATAATGGTCACTTAGGCTTTTATATATATAGATCATACAGTATGCAGCCTTTTCAAAATGTCTTATTTCACTTAGCAATATGCATTTAAGCTTTCTCCAAATCTTTCCATGGCTTGATAGATCATTTCTTTTTATCACTAAATAACATTCTGTTTTATGGATGTTGCACAATTTGTTGCTTCATTCACCTAATGAAGAACACTTTGGTTCCTTCCAATCTTTGACAATAATGAAAAAAAAACTATAAACATTCATGTGTAGGTCCTTATGCAGACATACATTTTCAACTTATTTGGTAGGTACCTACAAGTTTGATTACTAGATCATATGGTAGCCCATGTTTCACTTTGTAAGAAACTTTCTTCAAAAATGGAGGTACCATTTTGTGTTCCTTCCATCAATAATGAGATTTCCTTTTGTTCGATATCCTTGCCAGTATTTGTTGTCATCAGTGTTTTGAGCTTTACCCATTCTAATAGTTGTGTAATGGTATCTTATTATTATTATTTTAATTTGCTAATACTTAATGACAAATGATGTTGAAAATCATTTCATATGCTTATTTGTTGTCTATATATCATCTCTGGTGAGGTGTGTCTGCTCAGATCATTTGTTCATTTATAAATTAGATTGTTCATTTTTTTATTACTGAGTTTTAGTTCTTTGTATATTTTGAATGCAAGTGTTTAGATCTTTAAATAAATTTGGGAAGAAATGACATCTTAAAAATATTGAATCTTTCTAGCCATGAATATGAAATCTTTCTTCATTTATTAGAACATTGATTTCTTTCATCAGAGTTCACAGTTTTTGTGTATATAGACCCTGTACATATTTTGCTATATTTATACATAAATTATTTTATCGTTCTGCTAATGTAAATGGTATTGTGTTCTTTTTTAAAATATATTTTATTGATTTTTTTACAGAGAGGAAGGGAGAGGGATAGAGAGTTAAAAACATCGATGAGAGAGAAACATCAATCAGCTGCCTCTTGCACACTCCCTACTGGGGATGTGCCCACAACCAAGGTACATGCCCTTGACTGGATCGAACCTGGGACCCTTGAGTCTGCAGGCTGACGCTCTATCCACTTAGCCAAACCGGTTAGAGTGGTATTGTGTTCTTAATTATAAATTTCAATTGTTTATTGCTGATATTGAGAGAAACAATGAATATTTTATGTTAATTAACTTATAAATATAAATAAAATTTGTCAACATAAATATATATTAAATTAAATTAATTTATATAAATCAATATAGTTATTAATACTTTGTTAATATTTAATATTAATTTATTCAATTGGCTATTAATTAATAATACATTAATTTTATAGGTTATGTAATTAATACAATAGTATGTTGTATATAATTAATATTAGTTTATATGATTTATTTATTCATATTAATATAGCTTAATGCCAATAAATTATATCCTGCAACCTTGCTATAATTGCTCATTAGTTCCAACAATTTTTTGTCATTTCTCATTTCCAAGATCTACTTATTAAGTTTATTGCTTGACCACTCCATACCCAAATGAAATCACAAACTCAAAGTGAATAGCAGCATAATTTCCCTCATTCATTTCAAATCAAGTTTGTCACTTTTATTGACAACACTCTCAAATGGGTTTTCACCTTTCATTCCATGTCAAGTTGTCTCTTTCTCTCAGCTAAACTGCTGGCTTTCACATCCACTCCCACTCCTATAAAACTATAGCATCTACCAAACTCTGTTGCTGGTGGTGGGGTGTGTGTCAGTGGTTCCCAACAGGGGGCATATGTTCCACAGGGGGGCAATTTTACTTTTAAGGGGAGCAATTGAAGAATGAGTTATTAACAGTGATTATTTTTTGCATTTCTTATGGTTCTAGGGGCCTCATATACAGTATATAAATATATATTGTGACATATTTATGCATTTTAGTTCTTTATTATGTTTTGAAACTGTATTTGCTATTTTTATAATACTTCATATTATTATTATTTTTAAACAATTTCTTTGTGATATTTTCCTCAGTACTTCAATTGTCCTTTCATTCTTTTATTTTTCTCTTTCATGGATGCCATGTTCTCTGGAAGCTTGTCTAGACCAAGTTAATGGCCTTTTAGGCTTCCTCCATGTGAATAGGAGTTCACTTTTTTAATATAAGAATTATATGTCACATGGGGGGAATCAGGATTTTAGAGATGCTTAGGTAGGGCATGGCCAAAAAAAGGGAACCACTGGTTTAGATTAACGCCAGGTATGAAGGTCACAGATTTCTACCATTCTTACCCAAAGTTCTAGCAGTTTTTCCATGAAATAAATGCTTCATAATTATTGTTTGTATTTGGTCAACTTCTAGGGCCCTGATATGGTTATATTTTTGACAATTTTGTCCAGTTTCTATCTCTTTGGGGGGTGGGTAGGATTTACTGAATTTTAATGGCTACTTTAAAACATCTTGTCATTTTTGTTCTGCAGTATTACAATAATTTATATTGATGTGGATTATTTTCATTTATCCTGCTTTGGATTTTTGGTCTTTTTGAACCTGAGAATCATTTTGTTTTATTATTTCTGGAAATTTCCAGCCATTACTGTACTTTTTCTCTTTCTTTTGAGATTTAATTGCTTTACTTTTTAGTTTGGGGACCATCTTGATTGAGATATTATCTGCTCTTTTCTGATATTTTGTTCTGCCTTGATTTTCTATTATTTCCTAGGCTAGGAGTTGGCCCATGGACCAAATGTAGTCTGCTGTCTTTTTGTAAATAAAGTCTTACTGAGAAAACATCCATGCTAATTTGTTTACATAGTATCTATGGCTGCTTTTGCACTATAATGGCACAGTCTAGCATTTCTAATGGAGACCCTATGTCCCATTAATCCTAAAATATTTTTCTATCTGATCTTTTACAGTAAAAGTTTGCCCACTCTTGTCTTAAACCTCCAATTTAGTATATGTTCCACCTTCCCCACTATATTTGTTTCATCTTTAAACCCCTCTTTTATACTTACCTCCTCTTTGCCTAAGTGGCCTTCTTTCTTATTACTATTAATACACTTTCCAGTTCACATATTCTTTCTTCAATGAGTCATTTCTCATTTCTAGGAGTTTAATTTTTTTCAGATTCCACAGTGTAACTTTATGATACTTATGATATGCTTTTAGTTTCTTGAGTATAACAAAGATATAAAAATTATTATCTATTCCTGGTATAAAAATTCTAAAATTCTTCAGTTATTGTCTCTCTTGGCTTTTGCTAACGGTGTCTTATTTCCTTGTGTTCAGCGATTTTTATTTGTGAGCTCATGTTCCTTGGAAAGATTTACTTTTATTTTTATGTGAGGCTTACGTTTAAAATGCATTCTTTCAGAGAGCATTTGCAATATCCTTGTAAGCACCTGGGACACTATCAACTTGATGCCACTTTAAACTCAAAGTTTGCATCTTTTTATTTCTACAGCGGTAACCTGGTAAGGTTGGGCTTAGGTATTCTGAAGGCAGAATTTTTCTTTTTCCTATTACTCTCAGTTGAAAGCTGAGACAACCAAATATCTCCATCAACTCCCTATGAAATATGCATTTTTCACAATAATCCCCCTTCTTGCTTTTTCTCTATGTTTCCAATCTAGCCCCCCACTCTGCTCTACTTCTAAGCTTTGTTTCTCACCCCCTGTGTGTGACCATTGAACCCAGAATTCTTGGTCACAAAGGAATAGGCAAATGCCCCGAGGGTAATGCCTGTACTTCTGTGGGCTGAGCTTTCATAAAAATTTCTAAATCTTTTGGAAGAGATCTTTTTATTTTTCATAGAAAGTCAGGTATACATAAAAAGTTAAATTTTTCCTTTTATTGTGCATTTTAGCTATCCTAAAGATATTAGAAGGCATTTCATTTAAAGTATAGTGTATTGTATTGTTCAAATGAAAAAAAAACAGACAGAGCCATCTTATATTTTGGCGGGAAATTCACCCGCACTCCAAGTGTTAATTTAAGCCAATATATCACCTTTCCAAATTTATTTACATTTTAAGGTTGATTCCTAATTATAAAGAGACAGATTATATTTTAATGTCAGCATCTGTATGGAACTGTGAGGAAATGTATTAGAGAAGAATTCTTGCATGGATGTAGAAGACACTATACTTCATCAATCACAATTTATTCTGTAAACATTTATTGTGACCTAGTGTGGTCAGGCTTATATGCTAGCTGCAGTAGGGTATTTAAGAATATAAAGTCATAGTTCTTCATTGCATGAGTAATTATATTTAACATTTCCCAAGGACTCACAATGTGTGTTTTAAATCCTTATTACTCTCAGAGCTTTATGTTCAATTCTCATAACAAATATATGAACTATTTTAGTTACTATGATTATTTTTAAATGAGGAAACTTGGGTAAAAGAGGTTAAATAATTAGGTAACGGATTCAAACCCTTGCAGTCTGAATGCAGAGCTCATATCCTTAACTACTATATGATATGATATTATATCATACAAGACTACACTATACTATATTATTACATGTAAGAAGCTTAGAGTCTAGTAGAAAATAATAAATAAAAAGAATAAAGACAACAAATCAATATTTGCTAAGTGTCATTATAACAGCATAGATAAGAGGATGTGCTGAGATGATCAAAGAAGCTTCATGGCACATTGGAATTTTAGTTGTACTTAAAGCCAACCTCAACTGTGCTCGCTTAGATACATAAAATATGGTGCCAAATGATGTGGGGGTTTTTTCTCTTATAATAAATTGTTAATCTCATTTAATGGTACACTAAGAAATACACTGAGCCTACTGGAAAGCTTAAACCTTTATTATCTCTGAAGAATCAAGAAAGCATATCTTGTTTCTTTCCCCCTTGCAAACAGGAAAACAACACTTCCCAGAACATCTTGAAGTTGCATTATAGCCTTAGGACTAGATTCTGTTCTGAAGAATGGGAGCGAAAGTTAGGTTGCTATTTCTGGGCCTGGCCATAAACATCCCAAACAATCATACACTCTCTCCCTTCCGCTGAGACGGGGGAAGCTACCAGATGAAAGAAACTATAGAAAGCAGAACCCCCCAGAGGAGCCACCTGACTTTTATATAACTATGACATGAGCAATAAATAAATCTTTATTGTTTTAGGCTGCTGAGATTTTTGAGGTTGCTTGTTATAGCAGTGAGTTTGAATTACCCTGATGAACAAAATAGATAAGAATGCAGACGAGCAAAATCATGGCACAGTCCGTGATAGGGTATGTCTTGGGGAATTCAGGAGGCTGTGTCTGTAGTCCTCAGAATTTCCTTGTGCCTCATCATTTCCTAGCTTTTCCTCTGTTGGTTTTAGAGCTTTTCAAGAGTGACAATATTATTTATATAACAAGCAAAAGAAAATGACCCTCGGTTAAGGACAGCTTTGATAATTGTATACTATTTTAGGGTCAACATTCACTATAACAACAATATTATTATAATAGCTAATACTTATTAGCAATTTGTGTTCATTTTTGTTCTATGTATTTTGTCTTATTTTGTTTAATTTTCAAAAAAATATAAGATGGGTATGACTGTTACAAATTAGCAGCAGTTCAATGTGATTTTAACACCGCTGAAAAAAATTCTTAGTGCCCCAAATCGGTTTCAGATTCTTAGAAAAAATAGTGCATCTTCATATGTGAGGATATAACTTGGCCATATTTCAACAGCACCGATTTTTCCTAAAGTTTTGAGAATCTTTCCTGAAATACTAAAAAAAACCTTTTTCATCGGACACGCGATTTCTAAATGAAGCTCATGAGTTAGATGCTGTATTGATCTAATGGCAAACTGGTATAATTTATCATGGCCCATATGGGATTATGGGAAATTCTCTCTGTTCATACTTTCTGAATTTCATTGCATAACAGACTAACGATAGGGGAGCTCTCATTTCAGTCTTTTGTTTCCAACAAGCAAATGCATGTAAACAAGCAATTATTTCTGAAGAAGTGTACTTTCTCCTACACTGTTTAGAGGAATGATTTGTTTATTTCAAACTATAAACTCTATTTTATGCCTATAAAACAAATTACCTTTTGCAAGAATATGAGAACACATAGTTTTTCTAAGTTAGCTAGTAGAAAATGTCTCTATTGCCATAGTGTATTAAATAGGTTATTAAATTCCATTAACTTAAGCACATGCAAGTGCCCCTGGCTTAAGAGAAACATTTCTACAGAAGCTATTTATCCAAAATCAAAATTGTCTTTTCTTGGTAGCCAGGAAACCAAGAGTCATGACCTTATACGAGGCAGGAAAAATTAATGAACAAAGCTCAGTTTATATAAAACCATGTCATTAAGTCTGTAGAATGTGTTGGCATCTCACCCACTGCTTCTCAAGAAAATATAACGGATGACATTGTATGCACATTAGTTTCCCTGTTCTATTCTTCAGTGGGAGGAGTATATTGAATACTCTCAGACAATGACACAGGCCCACATCCCATGGCTAATAGCATTATCTTGGGGACTGACCCTCAGTTTCACTATGAACACATCCATCTTTTCTTCTCCTTTTAGATTTCTCCTTCAGCTTCTTCCTCCACCTCCACTTCCTTCCCCATGTGGCCACCTTTGCTATGGCCCATGGCCAGGTTTCCCTTCTCTCCTTACATCCCAGTACCAGCTTCTTTCTTTGCCTCATGTATAGAATTCACTGGACTTATAACTCCTGGTTTATCTAAAACGTGATCCCCAAACAAAGCAGGACATTCAAGATGCTAAGTGAAGACTGTCTACACACACAGAGCCACTCAAGTAAGCAGGTGGCACAGAGCTTTCAGTCAAATACAGCCAAGTCTTGCTCTTTGCAGTAGTTATGGTCTATAATATCCATGTGAACACTGAATTAGCAGCTACCTGACCCACTGCTCCTAGGGAAAATACAAGGTACAGTTCATGAGAGCCTCTGGCCACAACATTTTCATCAGCTGATAAATGCATAACCTTGTTTTAGTTACGTTTCTGTTTAAAGACACCTGTAGTATGTGTATTGTTGATTCACTAACATGGACCTTGTGGCCAACAGCATTGTAAGTCATGCCTGAATGAAGCTTATCTAACACATATTTTTCTCTGTAAGGCCCTTGGTAGCCTTCTTATGCTAAGACTGCTAGAAAGAACGTTTGCACTTTGCTTGGGCAAAGCACACTCGTTTGAAAAGGACACTTGTTTGCAGTATGAGCTGAAACAAGGAGGCAGCGTGTCACCTATTGGGCCTCAGTGGGGACTGTGTGTGCATTTTGGACAACTCAAATTCTTCTCCGCTCCGTGTTTTTCTGTGAATGATCGATCGGGAAAGCACCACCGGTATTGATTTAGTGTGTAGGTGAGTCTGCAAATACAAATAGATTGTGGTGTGTAGGTGAATCTGCAAATACAGAATCCGTGAATAATGAGGATTGTCTGTATCTCAGTCATAACAATGTTATGGATTAGAATGCTATCAGTGACCAAAAAAGGTTCCAGCTTTAAAAGTTTCATTTTCTACTGACAGAGGCATATGGAAATCAATAACAGCTTAATCCAGCCGACATTTAATTTTCGTTAAAACCGCGTTTAAAAGCCTTAAATTATTTTGTCTCTACAGGGTACTTCCAAGTTCAGTTCATCACAATGGGCATTACATTCCCCTGAAAGTTCTGACTTTCAAAAAAATTCCCAGGCCTGCAGAGTTCTAGCCACTAAACATAGAGTTCAGTATTGACTTCTGGGAAGTCCTTAATTCAAAGGCACCGGGGGTGGGGGGGCGGGGGAGAGAATTTCCCCCAGGAATCCTGGAGGAAGAGATCCTATCTTACCATCAACACCTCGGTGGTTTCCTATGACTGAGAAACTCCTTTCTTGCTGCTCGCTCTTCATCCTGCCTGATAGCTTTATGCAAAATAACAACTCATTGAGCCTTTGCTTCCTGGGTGAGTTTTAGGAGCATCAAGGAAGCCAGCGAGCGGGTGGCTGTGCCGAGGGTGGGCTTAGAGGAGAGCCTGCTTAGTGGCCTCTTCCAAAGGCCTGAGCTGGGTTTCAAATGGTGAGGTTTGATTTGGAGCCACGGTCCTGTGTTTTCCAGGCCTGGTTTTCTCTTTAGGATTTTCATTGTGACCCGTTTCAATGGGAGTTTAAAACCAGTCCTTTGTACTGAGGAATCCTGAAATATTCTCAGAAGGTCAAGGAGAGCTTTGTCAGGGACTCCCAGCAGAACGGCACCTGGCACCTCCTGTCTGCAGAAACCCCTCAGGCCTGGCTGCTTTAGATCCCCAAATGGAAAGAAACTTTCAAAGTGTTTTTCAAGTTGCCTCTGGGTTTTGTTAAATGTGGAAATGGTTCTTTTTTCCTGACTTCTTTTTAGTCAAATGAAATGTCACTGTCAATTCTTCCTAAACATAGAATCATGCCATTGGAAGTTGGGGAAAGAAAGCCCACATGAAACATCTACCCAGATGTTACGGGAGAAATGCCGGCTTGGTGAAGCCTTTGTTCTGTGGCGGGGCTGCCATGGTTCTCACTCAACTTAATGACTGAAAACATACTGACCCACAGTCCACACAGAACCACCAAGTACCAATTCCTGAAGGAGACTGCTTCGCTGAGAGGCGAAGAAGGGCAGAGCATCACGAAATGAGTTTAAAATTTCTTAAGTAGAGTGCTAAGTTGAGAGTTTCCTTGTCCCTGTAATTGGTTTCTTTTGCTGCAAGAGAAACTTCTTTGAATCCATTTTCTGCAATGTTAAAACAGAGGCAACCAGCCGTCTGTCCCTTTAGGATGTTGGGGGGTTCGTGTGTATGTTTGTCGAAGACCATTGCCCAAGGGAAAGTACCTTTCCAGCACCTGGGGGTCCCAGAGGCAATGTTACACATGCAATGCTACATGCAAAGCCTTTATTCTTCACCTCCGCCCAGCTCGCTAGCTGTGTGGCCCTGGCCTGCTGAGGCCATGTCTCCGCAACTGCAGATTAGGAGTTTATTACTGAAGTGTACTGTTACACTGAATTTTCATAAGGTCTTAATAAGAGAATGGCTTTACAGCCTTTCAGTGCTTTGCATTAAAGAAGTGATGATTTCTTATTTCTGCATCACAATCCCATCTTTTGGTCATTCTGCACTTCCCGTGCCTCCCTTCAGGGCCAGCTGGAGCCCACATCCCAGGGAGGGAGTGTCTGGGATGACAGACAGCTCAGGACCAGGAAAACCAGTCCAGGCCCAGAAAAACAGTAAAGCATGAGGGGGGGGGAGGGGAATTAGCCAAATGCAAAGTTTCTTTATTATAACTCAACTGGTTTTAAAGTTTCCATTTCTTTTCAGAAAATGTGTTTTCTTCCTCTCCTGGAACTAAGAACATATGTGCTGCCTAGCAGATGATTTCTGCAACTCTTAAAGTCAGGATCGGAGAAGGCTGACTCACAATTTTTTACACCGCACGTGTGAAATCTTTCGAGACTAGTTGGAGGGGGAAGAGCCACGGGATTTTGGATGACGCTCTCAATTGCTTCAAAATTAAATCGGTAAAAAAGAATCAATCGATTATTTGCTTCTATTTCTGACCATTTTAAACAATTTTTTTAAGCAGCACCAAGAGATGGGTTGAATAAAATGTAACATTAAAAGAACAGAAAGAAGGTAACCTTTGTCGAGTGGTGTAGTTTTCCAGTCCTAGATCTTGCGCTTCGCTTTGATGTAGGTTTCACCTGTGACAAGGGCAAAAGCTCCTGGGGATTGCATAGCCACCAAGACTTTAAATTGATTCTAAGCATGAGTTTTTTAGAGTATACCACGTGCCCTTTTTTTTAAATAAAAGATTCATACAGCTTAGCTTTCATTAGAACTAAAGTAACAAAGTCTGAGAATCTAGAACAATTTCTGCTGCAATAATAGGGTTGAAGAAATGTTTCTTCCGGTATCTCTGTAACTGATCTGTAACAGATCGAGCAGATGACAGGAGTTCTTTCACTAGATATACAGTCCCTAAAGTTCATGCAGAAAACACCAGATCAAGAACGTACCAATGCGATATGTTGTACCAGGTGTCAGAGGTCAAGTCTGACCGCCTGTGGGTAAGACCCCAACAGGGCACCCACACAGACAGACTCATTCAGTGTCCTGAGTCTTCTTTCAAGGAAAGTATTTTACACCTATAGAAATTAAACAAGTCCAACAAGGGTCCGTTATTGCTCCTGAAAAGGGCAATAGACTAGACAAAGTATTTCCTTGAAGTGCTTTCTTCATCACACATTCTAGGGAACACTCTTACTAGCCTGTGGGTCAATGGCAGAGCAGGGCTGTGTGGGTGAGTAAATGGAAATGCAAAGAAGCAGCTGCAATCACAGATTGAGGTCAATCTTTGAGAGCATAGCTCCCCAGCTCACAAAGCAAAAGGGCTCCAATGACTCCTGCCTCAGAGGCCAAAGGAGGAGACAGGAACCAGGAACACTAACTACAGGCTAAGTGATAGTTCTGCTTCGTTCCAGAGCTCAGTTCAAATCCTGGGCTCACCACCTGATTGATGACTGCGTGACCTTGAGCAAAGCACTTAGATTTTGTGCAGCCCCAATTCCCTGGGTGTAAATGGGAGAAGGACACCTCCTTGTTTCTAGTTGGGAGGATTAAAGCTATCACATACATTGCGTGACACACAGCAGGCATTGAATAAATAATAATTATTATTTTGTATCATTGTGATTATCTGCAATCCTACTATTGTTGCTGTAATTTGAAACATATTTATTCCATACATTCTAGGGAACTTCTGCAAAGCCTGTTTTTCAAATATATTATCTAGTTGGGCTTTAAAAAAATTCCTGTATCTCTTCTGCTCTGTTTATCAAAGGCTCTCCATAATGCTTACCCAAGGGTAAATCAATTACACAGGATACTGTTCTGCCTTCTATTATTCTTCTTGAACCACATTCCATGTGGTAATGGGCCAATTTCTTTACTTCTCTCCTACTATGTTCCATACCCTAAAAAGATGCCATTTACGTTTTAACCTTTCTTTTGAAAGTAAGCTTTCATCTCTACTGTTTAAAAAAGCTACTTAAAGTAGTTGCAAATTCTTTTAGTGTTCTCCAACTCCGATCCACGAAACAAAATAGTAATGGGGGAAACTATTAGTGCTTTTGCCCAAGTCCTCCCGCTGAGCACAATGCCTTTATAATGAAGTATGCAATCATAACAGTTGACTCTTTGATCGCTGGCTGCTTGTACAAGTCTAAAGAGAAAGGCATTCCAGTCCACACCACACAAAGAGGAGCACAGGTTATTTATGGGAGCCCACTGACTGCTTTCGCCTGGCTCTTTCAAGATCCAAATACACACAGCATTTTGACTGCCAAACCTCCTCTCTCCCCTTGTGGTGTCTAATGGGGCCATAGTGTAGGAATGTCTGATCTCTGGCTTCTCCCTGGGGTGAGAAAGGTAGCTAGTTTGGCAGAGAGACAGATACAACAGTATTTATAGAGACATTAGAAAATCAACTCCATATGTCTACAGAGGGACATCAGAGTAAATCACCGGGAACTAAGAGGACTCCTGCACTCCCTTCTGAGCCGGTTCAGCTTCTGGGTGAGAGTAAACAGGACCTACTCCCCAGCTCTGAGGCTGCACGGACTCCAGCATCCACAGGCCCTCTTTCATCTGACGGTGTTCCACCAGCACTGTCACTTCAGCCACAGAGGGGAAACATTGTCTTTGGTTCCTTGAATTCAGAAACTGTTTTGCAAGTCCCGCCTTATTCATGGAACTTCCTGTGTCACAGCTAGTGTAAGCATGAGACCATGAATTCCCTTTTCAGAGGTTGCTGAAGTTAAGTTTGATGAGTTCTTAGTGATATTGGACCATAATGTTCATAGGTGATCTGCAGTATGGCTAAGTGTTGATTTACATTGCCCATTAAAGCAAAATCCAAGTTGAATAAAGACTGTGCTAGGACAGGATCTATCTATTGTCTTTCCTCTGGATCAAATAGCAAAGCTTTACAGAGTGGTGTCAGAATCTGAGGGCTGTATGAGAACCTCTGTAATGGGAGAAAACTCAAAATGGATATCACTTTTATGAGTGTAAAATATCAAACTGATGGATTTATGATCAGAATTTAGGACAAACGAACACAACTAAAGCCAGGGGACAATTTGGTCATCCCATCATTCCCGACGCTCAGGTCCACCTACACAGGATGATTTGGGCAAAGCAAAAGGGCCTCAATGAAACTGGCAAATTTATTTTGCCACTTTTGGGGATTCCTGACTTTGATCAAAGTCACATTACTGGATTAGCCTAAAAGGGACTCTTGGTTTTTATTCAATCTATTCATCACATAGACACAGCATCATCAGATACTTATACAGGTTCCTGTATTATTTGCTAAGTGTTCAAGTTTTTTGAGCATTCTCTTATTCTTTGGTCATTATGATGACTACAAGCCAGAGGCTGGATACAAAGACAAGCCTATAAGTAAATATAAAACAGCCTGAAAATAATGCATATGTCTATGGCACTACCTGCAGGCTCAAAGAAAGAAGGGCAAAACAATAAACAAATACATACATACATACATACATACATACATACATAGTAAAACAGGTGCATGTCAGTACAAATAGACATCGGGGACGTCAGACATTTTGGTCCACTGGGTTCAGGGAGGGACATAACAGAGGCCAAGTTGTATAGCTTGCTCTTTAGCTCATAATTCATTCACTCATTTTCTGATTTAATAAAAGGTAAACATTACCTAAAAGGAACATGAGAAGGAGTACTCACAGATAAGCAGGGCAGCCTTTGAGGCGATGGAAGGGGCTCTGAATTGAGGCTCGACCTCTGCCTCCAGGACAGAGAGAGCACAGTGCAACCAGTACAAACTCAGGACCTTAGTCTCGCCATCTGAAAAACACAAACAAGAATGTCACTGTTTCCACCAAGTGACTGTTAACTGAGTCACCAAAAATTCATGATGGTTGAACAAAGAGTGAAAAAAATATGTATATGATGTGTATGCAGCACAGCATGCCTTGTGAACCACACACACACCTTTGTACAAGATACCCAATCTTAGAGATTTTAACTCCCAGTTTTCCACAAAATACGATTTGGACACGACGAAGGAAGGTAAACACACTAAACTGCACCGCCCATGAAAACAAGAGCAAGCGTATGCAGTTGGGGTAGAAGGAAATCAGGGGGGGGGGGCACCTGAGCAGCAGAGAGGCTGGGTGAGAGGCTGACCCATCTCCAGCTCACCTCTCTGCTCCTTTTGTTGGGCACTGGCCAGTCAGCTGTGAGTGCTGTACCACTTGAAGAGATTCCTAGATTCCATTAGCCGTACCAAATGGGAAATAACCATGAGACTGAAGACGTGAGTTGCCCAACATAAAAATTTTGACATTATGTGGATGAGGCCAAGAGGCACCTCCTCTGTGGAGAAAGATTCCAAGATCATGGAGAAGCCCCATAGTGTTGAACTTGACATTGCTACTGTTACAGGATTCCAGGGCAGGAGGAATAGGGAAACCGAGACAGGAAATTTAAAACAAGCCCCAACAGTGTGGGCAATGTGCAGCCAGCTTATAACTAACAAGCCATTATCTTCCCCAGCCAAGGACAGGAGAGCAAATGGTTAAAAAACCTCTCTGAGGAGAGAATGCAGAAAGGGAGGGGGAAAGGAGAAAGGAAAAAATGTGTTTTACTCCCTAAGCAGAGAAGCCAGCAGTCTCAAGACTTGGTAAGATAAAGTTGCCAGGGGCTTCTCATGAATTCTGGGAAGGTCACAACAAAGTTTTAAAAAAAAGGGGGACCTTGAGAATGAATCTGTACCAAAATGGCCAGCAGAGGAATTTTGAAGCCTATAGACAGGAGGGTATAGAACACCTCAGTCCCCCACCCAACCTGCTCTTCAGATTAGCTGAGAGGTCTGCGCTTCATAAGCCAGAGGTACAGGTTTGCTTTTTCAGTAAAGGTGCATGCTTCAATAAACTGGCTTTCACAACGCAGTCAAGTTTTCTCATATACATTCATTTATATGAAGAAACAAGGATGGAGGTTGGGAACAGCCCTCTCCTACTGACTCAGGGGCTGTCTGGTGACACCTCTCTTGTGTCGGAGAGTGGTGCCTCCTCCTACAGTCAGCAGATGTGCACACTGCTGGAAGCTGAGGAGAGTTTAGTTGATGTCGGTGAATTGAATGTATACAGGATAGTACAGACCTTTAGAAAATTTCCCTGAGTGGAAGTAATTAGAGGTGGGGAACCTTTTTTTTGACAAGGGCCATTTGGATATTTATAACATCATTCGGGGGCCATACAAAATTATCACCTTAAAAATTAGCCTGCTATATTTGGTGAAACATTTAATTAACTCACTCCTAATGCCTTGGCAGGGCCAGACCAAATGATTTCTCAGCCTTATATGGCCCTCAGGCCAGACGTTCCCCACCCCTGGTTTATATAAACCCTTCTTAAGACCCAGGGAAACAAATTTCTAAGTGAAAAAAAGAATCATGGATGAAACCATGAAAAAAAAAGTCATATAACACAATTAAAATGTGTCACAAACACATTACCCAATGTTGACCCTAAAATAGCCTAAAATTTGAACTGTGCCACAATTAAAATATATTACAAATGTATTATTGGGTTTGATTCTGAAATAGTCACATTATTAAACTTTTAAAATATTGGCTATATTCATACAATATTGATTATTTATTGTACTGAGTTCAGTTAGTTATGAATGCAATTACAGTGGAGACTAATGCCCCCAGCTATGCTAATCTATATTCCAGGTTTAATGCTGATTCTACTACTACTTCACTGTAAGACTATGCACATTCCTATTTGCTCTGGGTTCTTCCTTCGCTTAATGCTGTGACAACTTTTCCTCCATTCACCACACTAAGTTAGGCTGGCTATTGAATGACACAAACATTATGAAATGCTGAAAATTGAAAGTCACTATATCATCTGTATGGCACTTTAATAAGGCACTCTACTAAGCCCTTTTTTTTATTGCTTAAATTATTACAAAGAGTATTACATATGTCTCCCTTTTTTTTCCCCGCCCTTGACAATCCCCTGGCCTCCCCTACCCCCCAGTGTCTTATGTCCATTGGTTATGCTTATATGCATGCATACAAGTCCTTTGGTTGATCTCTTACCCCCCCTCCAGCCCCCCCACCCTCCCCGGCCTTCCTGCTGTAGTTTAACAGTCTGTTTGAGGCAACTCTGCCTCTGTATCTGTTATTGTTCAAGAGTTTATAATGGTCTCTATTATCCATGAATGAGTGAGATCATGTGGAAGCCCTTTAATATTACTTTTAATCCTAACACCAACTCCCTGAGAAAGCTAAAATCAATCTCTATTACTCAAAAGGAAAGAGTCTCCAGGTTAAAAATTATATTTCTAGAAAGTAGTAGACTCAGGATTTAAACCCAGATAGTCTAACTTTAAAGTCTGGGACCCTTCTACTTACATAAATCATCAACCATGCCAAGAAATGATTATTTTACTAAATAAAATATTTTGGGCACAGCTCCTTGATTGTTTTGTTAATAATAAAGGCAATAAATAGCTTACACTGTGTGCAAAGCATTGCTCCCAACACATTAGGTCATGGAATCATCATGACAACCCTCCGAGGGGGGCATTATTAGCTTCATGTTATAGATGAGCATGCTGAAGCTTACAGAGGTTAAATAAATTGTCCAAGAATCGCCTTGTAAGTGGCAGAGCCTGATCCCAAACCCATGTCAGCCTCACTCCATAGTCCATTCTGCCAATGGCTACTCTGTTTCTGTATGTGTAATAGCTAGTGATTCTGTGTGAATACATTTACTGCTTTGGACAAAAAGTCCCAAGCTGTTCCACCATCTGCCCCTTTTCCTTGAATCCCATCATCCAACCACCTATTCTGGCCTCTCCCCTCACCACATCAGCTTCCCAATCACATCTAGTTCTGAGGTGTACAGCCCTACCTGCCTGCAGGATTGGCCCAATTCCATTCCTGTTCCAAACATCTGTATAAGTCTTCTCTGCTCCTCTTCCCAAAATCTTTGCCCCTAAGGTTGCCATTTCACTCTCTTCTTTCCCCTTTCTAACTTGTATTACCAAACATGAGAAAAAATAAGGGCAATATGTGAATATTGTCCATGAGAAATCAGGCAAATTGTGTGTGCAAAGAACAGATAATGCAACAGGAAGGGAATATACATCCTGAATTACTTGTTGGTCACTGGGTTTTGTTAAGAAGTAATAATAACAATATAATGACAATAACAACAACAATAATAAAATCCATTGCTTGGGTAGCTTTGTAGAAAAGTTTCTAAGGTCAAATCCAGTGAATTAGAATTAATTAGGATAGGTAATTAAAAAGTATATTATGCTATATTTTCAAATATATATAATTGTATTACTTTTACAGATAATAACTTCAGTTACACTACTAAAAATGGGCAAATGTAAGTCCTTAAATGAGTACCTTAAAAGTTAAAAAGTAAAGAAATATACATATGTATATATATATATACATATATATATGTGTGTGTATGTATATATATATATTCATTTTAAACAAGAAGTTTATTTAAACAACAAGACACTTGACCTGAAGGGAAAACTATCTAGGATTCATTTCATTTATCCCTACTTAAAAGCAGATTGCCCTACACATAACAGCAATCTCTCTTTAAGTAGGGATAGGAATAGGGAAGCTGAGATTTTAACTCCCAGTTTTCCACAAAATATGATTTGGATTAAAAAAAAGTTATAGAATTGTCCTTGGTTTTACAATAATAAATGAAAAACATTAAAATTCTCCAATCAAACAAGGTATGCAAGAATTTTTATGTTGTTCTTTTTTTGTTAACAGTGAGAGCAAAATAACTTGCTGGAATATAAAGATAAGAGCTGGATGAGCATGCCACTAATGGAGAAAATACTGGTTTTCACAGAACCAGTATTTTTCCCATCCCATCTCCATTTGATGTCAATCAAAACATACCATTGCCCATTTAGTTTAAAAAATGCAAATGCTTGTGCACATACATCAGTTACTTTATGTACAATACTAGAGGCCCGGTGGGGGTGGGGTGGGTGGAGTCTCTCAGTCCAGCCTGTGCCCTTTAGCAGTCCAGGAGCGGGATGTCCCAGTTAGGGGGAGGGCCTAAGCTGCAGTGGGACACCCTTAGCGCTGCCTCGGAGGTGGGAGAGGCTCCCGCCACCACCACTGCACTCACCAGCCATGAGCCCAGCTGAGTGGCACTCCCTGCCCTGAGCATCTGTCCCCTGGTGGTCAGTTCACCTCATAGCGCCTGGTCGTTCTGCGGTTGGGTCGATTTGCATATTACCCTTTTATTATATAGGCTAAAGGAATGGGGAAGGGGAAAATGCAAGAATACAGAAAACTATACTGTAGCAGTCAGAAGTGTTGAAACCCAATTGCAGTTTTCTAACTGAGAATGTCTTCTTGGTCTGGAGGCACAGAGTTCTGGAGTAAAACAGGTTCCCTTTTTAGTAGACCCCTCCTGTCTGCTGCTGGGACACATCAATTGTATCTTCCTCCTCCATTTCCAACCGTGCGGGTGTGTCTGCTTCATTGATTGGCTGCCCGTCAAATGGGAATCTGACCTGCCTCATGACAAACCCTGTCGTTCTCAATAGGCTTTCCTTAGTTTCCTCAGTGGTGTGTGCCTCTTAATCTTAAACTGCACCACAGAACCATCCTGCCCCGCCACCTTCAAATTAATATGATTGTTGTTCTCAGTGTTGACTCTTTCCTTGGGCTTTGCATAGGCTATGGTGAGCGCCGGAGTCTCCTCAGCTGCCGCTTCACAAAAGAGGTACCAGCTCCAAACCAAACTACACACAAGAAGCACCAGGGGTGGCAGCAGTGGAGGAGGGAGAGTTAAATGAATATCTTAAAAGTACTTGCTGTTATCTGAAAATCTTATCTTCAAATAAAATAAAAAAGCCCCTAAAATATTATGAACATTGTGACACAGCTGGTAAGATTCTGGAAGAGAGAGTTAAATTTAACTTATAAATGTTAACTTTAAACCAGCTGAACTCCAAATTATTTCAAAATTTAAAGACTTTGAGATAAGAAGGATATAAAAACCGAGTCTGAATGAATGAAATTTTACTGTTGGACTACTGCAAGTTACCACCAGTAGGAGAATTATGGAAAACATCCTGTGATTCAAAGTGACATATTAATCATCAAATAGTTATCGTGTACCAACACAATCTTTATAAGAAAAGCAACTGTGGAAACAGTTTGCAACAGAATTTCTCCCTCTAGTCCACTGGTTACCGATCAAATTTTCTCATTTGAGAAATCCAAACTGGATGCACAACTGGACAGAATACACAAATGTAAGATGCGATTTCTCCTACCAGTAAATGTGAAATATTTGATGACATTCAGAGTTAAAGAAATACTATTTTAAAAGTCTAAAGGGCAGGGGTTTTATTAATTTAGTTCCTATTAAACAAAGCATTTAAACTCTTTGCTAGTCATTGCTGGTTTAATCGGAAGCAAGGGATATTGGGAGCTAAAGAAGTGACATCATCCCCCATAACATGCATGTGGGATTCCTCGATGCCTGATGCCAACGGTGTATAAAGATATGCTTTTACTGAGCTGGACTCAAAAAGTATACAATGCTAGATATTATTGCAGTATATTAACTATGTTTTACAACAATGTTATGAGCGCTAGGGTAATCTTAATAAATCAGCAGAGGAGACATGGAATTTTTATTAGCCAGAGTCTTCTCATACATTCTTCATGTATATTGAATATGAGGAGGGGAGGTCGTGGGGGTAGCTGTCCAAAATTCAAGGCCCCTTCCTCTTGCTGGGAAATTCTCTCCAGTGTACAGGCTCATTGAGTAAACCTGTCCACTCATCCTTCAATCCAAAGGAGCTGAAGGGGTCAGATCTTCCTCAGGTCTCTTCCTCTCCTTCCACCCATCACTCTCAGCAGTCCTGGAAGCTAGGGTCCAGGCAGGTGACCTGGGCACCTCTCTAAAGCCCAAGGGAAAGTCTTAGAGATGATGGAATAGTTAACATAGTGGCAGTGGCACAGGATGGCAGTGGCCTTGCCCTGGTCACATGGCTCCTGCTCCTTCAATGTCAGAGCCCACCTAGCTCTGCCCTCGGTCCATGCCTCGCCTCGGCTGCTCAAAGTCTGTGGGCCCTCAGTTTCCCAGCCCAGGTCAGCTTCTGTCTGTTGCATTTAGGCTCTCTCCCCAGAGCAAATGCACAGCCTTCATCGTGCTCATTAGAATCTTTCTGTTCAAATCAACCAACTGATTAAAACAGAGCAAACACTGCCAAATACACATACAATGATGCAGCCCACTTTATCTGTATCCTCATTTTAAGATGCAATGCAGTGTTTCTTATCAATTGTTTAATATTAGTAGCCAGAGAAAAGTGAAAATACATGTAACTTAATCAACATTTCCCTTTTCTTTTCCACATATTTCTAGAGTCTAAATAAGGAACCCCAGTCAAACCTTGAATCTTGAACTCCCACTCAGCTCTGAATTGTTTTTAAGTAGTAAACATTCCCTATTAGACTCATGCTTGTGTTTTTGCTTACAGAAAGCCCTCTACTTATTTTTTGCAGAACTGCAGGATCATTGAGGCCTTTTATAAGGGTCCATTCCCCAGCTAATTCTTCCCGATTGCTCAGAATTATATTCAGAGCACACTGTCATGGAATCCTAACTGGCCTTTCAACTGTATCAAACATGGTTGGAAGACTGAAGAGTATGAGCAAACAGCATTAGGTCTGTCCTAAGACAAGTCTTCCTCTGGCTGTTGGCCCCTGTGCTTGTGTGAAACACATGGAATGCTCTACAGGGATCACACCTGCCTCCTGCCACCTGCCTCCCATGCCATGCAATTGGCACAGGGAGGAAGAGAGCCTTAGGAAAGAGAAACAGGGTCATGGAAATAGGCTCGAGGGTTAGGGGGTGGTGTGGGGCCACTGATGCCTGAAGTTATGGATTGAGATCAGGTCATCTCTTGGGGTTCTTATCTGTATTGAGGTCTGATTTTATTGAATTAACATTTTAAAAAGAAAGGTATTCTAGGGTAGGGCCAGACGGCAAAGAACATGAAAGTCAGGAAGTGGATCACAAAGGGGGAAAAGCACCAGGGAAAGGACATTTGTTTGAAGACTTGGGTAAGATGAAAGCTTTAAAAAAATACTAATGAACGTCCTCATGTTTGAAGGCAAAGAAGAAAAAGTCAATGGAGGGTAAAATTGAAAATAGTTGAAAGTTTCTGGGGAGAATTGGCATGGACAATTCTTAAAAAAAAAAAAATGAAAGCACCACCCACTCCTCTCCTTCCTCCTGGCTTCAGGGTACCATGGACCAAACCAGTCAGTGTCCACAGGAGTGGTCACTCCCGGTATAGGCATGGCTTTCCCCTCCTCCATCCTCCACCAGTCCCTGTATCACCTTGTTATCATATCCGCACTGGGGGAAGAGAGAGGCAGGAAGGAGAAATAGGGCCCCAGCAACAAGTTCTCTGTAAGAAAACACGTGGCCACTGAGGCCTGAGCCTTTAATTCCCTCCAGAACGCCACAAAACGCTCAGTGCAGGCCTGTGAAGTCGGTGAACTGGTACCTGGGATTAGATGTAAAGCGTATGTTTGACTTCCGAGGAAGAAAATGAATTGTCACTGTAGAAAAGATTTCATATAGAAAATATTATCCAGAAGCCTGCCAGCTTGAGCCTCTTCCTTATAACTACCTACCACAGATTATTTTTGTAATAAAAATGAGCTCCCAGAACAAACTAATTACATGGGAGAACAGCTTACACTTTACTGCAATTTCCACAATGTATTTTTTTCATCAAATATGAGTTAGCCAAAGTAATTATAAAAAATGATTAGCAGAGCTCTTTATTGAATACAGATCCAAGTCATTAAAAAAAAACATTTCTTTTGAAAATGGCTTTAAGTCTACATTTTCTTCTGAGCAATAATCTATTTGCCCTTCAACAGTGCCTTTTTGGGGACATGGGGTATCTGAGAGAATATAACTCTTCTTCTGAAATACTGCCAAGTTCTTTTTTCATGATGGGACTTTCTGCAAATTGGTAGAGAAAGTCGTGAATGTGGCTGCTGCTTCTTCCTAAAAGTGCACTGAAGAAAAAACCACTAAATTCCCAATACAACTCATCTATAGGTCAGGGATTTGCTTCTCAATTTGAAAAAGCTTAGAACACTCAGCTGTGCTGTTTGCAATTCTCAAGTTACACCAGACTTCTAAGAAATAACAGTAGGTTTTGAAGGCTTTTGAATCCACTCTTTATACCTTTACATTTTAAAATATTTTGGATGCTTAGCAGTAAACAAGAATAAAATCCTTCTGACTGAAATTGCATTCTCCCATGTGATCTATTTAGATTTAGTTGGAAATTCCACAATCTAAGTACATAAACTAGCATCACTCTTCATTCTTTTGTATTCTGGACACTCAAGCTTATAGCAAAATTTGACTGCTAAAAAAAAATCCCCCCAAAACAACAAAGATGAAAGTTAAAATTTTCTTTTTGAATGTATTAAATTTTAATTTCATGTGCAAATTGAGGTATAATTGGTTAAAATTACTTCCTATTATTTCATGATTATTTTATTATTTAGATCTTCATGGAAAATGTAGTTTCTAAGCACTTTAGTGTGGCTATTAGCAGTTTCAGCTGATTTTCCCCCTACATTTCCTTGTACAAACATTTATTGTGTGGCTACTTTGTGTCAGGCACTGTGCCAGTTGTTGGGTATATAATGAAAGAGAAAATAGCCTACTATATCCCAAGAAACCCAAAACACCAATTCGAAAGGATATATGCACCCTTATGTTCATAGCAGCACAATTTACAATAGCTAAGATTTGGAAACAGCCTAAGTGCCCATCAGCAGATGAGTGAATTAAAAAACTGTGGTACATCTACACAATGGAATACTACACTGCTATAAAAAAGAAGGAGCTTTTACCATTGCAACAGCATGGATAGAACTGGAGAGCTTTGTGCTAAGCGAAATAAGTTAGTCAGAGAAAGATAAATATCACATGATCTCAGTCATTTGTGGAATATAATGATCAACATAATTTGAGAACAAGAATAGATCCAGAGACAAATGGCAAGGTGTGAGGGGGGCAGTTAGAGAGCAACCAAAGGACTTGTACGCATGCATATTAGCTAACCAATGGACACAGACACTGGGGCTGTGGGGGCTTGCCCAGGGTGGGACTGGCTTGTGGGGGGGGGTCAAGCGGGGAAAAGGGAGACATATGTAAAACTTTGGACAATAAATAAATTTAAAAAAAGAAAAAGAAAAATAGCCTGATTCCTGCTTTTATGCTACTATCTAGTGAGGAGAAATTCATCTCCAAGGTCTGGTCCAATGCTCTCGTTCTCTTGTAGACTGTCTACTTCCAACATAATACAGCCCCCCAAATCCGACACCTTTCCCATCACTCTGCGGCAAGAAGGGGGCAAACACAACTGCAGTCACTTGACTTTACCAGTCCTTGCTCCTGATGAACATAAAGGTAAGGCACTTTCAAGGCTTTGATCTGACTGTGCCTCTGCTTCCCATAAAGGTAAGAAGAGCTGGGTGACGTTCTGCGAGCTTCTGAACATATTCAAAAGCTGGATGTAGGTTAAAGAGGGAGGCAGAGGGCTCTTCTATGAAACAGGACACATGCCCTTTGCTAGGGGTTTGCACCAGTCTTGCAATACCAAAAATATTCCCCTTGTTTGTGCCATTAATCACAGCCTCCCAGTGACATGGACCATTTTATTACTTCTAGTTTACTGCAGAGAAATAAGAATCAAGAGGTTAAGGGACTTTTCCAAAGTCAATAATAGATCTGGAACCAAGATGCACACTCAACCTTATGCTTAACCTTGCCAAAAAATCGGGGTCCAATTTTGCTGTTCAACTAATTAGAAGTTAGGCACATTAGGTAAGAAGGAAGCACCTTGTTCATAAGAGTCATTATTTCATTTCTGTTTCAATCTAAAAACTTAATATTCCTCCAAACTTCTCAACACTTTTATGGGAAAGTACCTGAATTGTCATTTCAACCTGTATCTATTCCCATGTATCATATATGTGCAGAACTTCCCTGAAAACATTACTTGGGAACTAATGAAAACTTTAGAAAAGGGGGAAAATGCTCTCTTAATAATGAAGAAGCCATTTAGCTTGATTTTGTTAAATACTGTATATAGACATGCAAACGTAGACATGCAAACGTAGACATGCAAACGTAGACATGCAAACGTAGACATGCAAACACACACACACACACACACACACACACACACACACACACACACACACACACCATAATAAACTGTAATGGAATTGATAAAGTAGAAAACTCCCATAATCTGAGATTATGAAGATGTCAGTTTCCTTAAACTGTGATGCTTCCAGAAATGAGTTTATTGTGTTTCTTCTTTCTATTTTATAAACTGACCTTTTTGTTTTTCTAAAAGCGAATACAGTGCCAGAGAACTGCCTCTTCTGTTATTTTATCCTTATCCCCAGGGAGACCGTAAGCTCCCTGAGGGTGGGAGCCATCTAATTCCCAGGGCAATGCTGGACACATAGCCAGAGATGAACAAAAAAACACACAAACTAATGAGTGTGAATCCATCTCTAGTGTACCATGCTGTCTTTGTATACTTTTAAATTTTAATAACATGGATTAGTTGCAATGCTTTAAAAGACACAGGAAAGCAAGTTTTCTGTTTTACATCTTAGGGTAGGTGCATTATATAATTTTAAATAATGCATTCTTATTTCAGATGGTGAAACCAGTGAAAGATGGCCATTTCAGATGAGAAAATGAATGGTGAAATACTCCCAGTAAAATTGAGTTTGGTATTGGTTATAAGGGGGAAACTCTAACCTAATCTTAATGCTGCTTTCAGATTTACTAAACACTCCTATAGCTTTAAAGTTTAAATGCTGCCTAAGGGTTTTCTTGAAATTCCTGTACAAGGAAAGGAAAGTTTAGTGGTTTGGATTTGAGTTTAGTGAAGACTGAAATGATGAGTAATGGACACAGTCATACTGCCCCCAGGTGGTGTCATGTTCAACTATGCTCAGAAACTTTTATCAGTCTTTAAGTAAAACCCAGAGAGATCTTTGGCTTCCATAGCAACACCTTCAAGCAAGGCTCCTGAGTTTAGACTTATAGCCTTACTCTCCAGCTCCCCATCAACTTTCATATATTGTCTCTGTCCTGGGAGGAAAGTAAACTGCTTCCAAGGGAGATATTATGATTCCAGTTGAGAACTCAGCAACCCTGACAGCCCAGGTGTGAAATGGCATTGAGCAGTGATCGTCCTAGGTCCTAAAATCAGCACAAGGGAAGTTTCTTATCATCAGCCATACCTAATCCCCATGCCTCAAACCCCAACATACCCACACTCCCAACCCAGGTATCCTATGGCAGCTCTAATATCATTAAAGTCTTGTTTAGCTTTAATAGTCATGAATTTGTGGCTTAGATACCAGGAAAGACTTTTCAACATGAGGATTTTTCTAGGCCAGGGCGGGTTTAGGAATACAATATAGTCATTACTAGGTTAGTATGAAGGGAACTGGTTATGTCACTGAAAGTTCTTACTTTTCCTCTAGGAATCCCCAAATCTCATGAACTGGAGCAGTTGTTAAAACTTGGTGTGTGCCTCCATCCACTGGATGGGAGAAGGAGGGCTTTGAATCCCAGAAACATTAATTTGTTCTCTTGAATGCCTAGGAGCCTAGGCTGATATCCAGATACTTAGAAAGCTAAACCCCAACCAGTATTTCTATTAAAAAGTCTGTCATACTTTGACTTACCTGAAATGTCTCAAACAAGTAGTATCTGGCCTTTGTGTACCCCGCACCTCTTGCTAAATGGCTCCAGGCCCAACACTAGTGGCAGCCAGTCTCAGTTCAGGACTCTTCTGGGCAATTCCAGGAGTCATCTGCAGATCTCTTTGTAGCTCAGGCTGGGTGGCCCCTGGCAGGACACAGGCAGTGCTGACCTTGGCCTACACCTCTCAAATGGCTCCAGAGACAGCTCCAGACCATGCTGAAGCACCACCCAGCCACCTTCATGAGGCTCAAAGACATACTAAGTGGGTACCTGAGCCCTGCTGAAGTGAGTTCTGCTCTGTGGGGTCGGCCGCTGCACAGCAGATCCTCCATGGTGACCAAGGCCAGTCTTGCATCTGATTTTCCTGGGAGTATATTCCTCCCACTGATGCGCCACCAGCAATCAAGACTCAACTACAACTGGAGAGTTCACATAGCCCACACCAGGCTAGGGCAGCACACTTGGCGAACCCAGCTCAGGTAACCAGGGAGGATGTACCACTGGGCGCTATAGGACACCAATTACATAAGGCCATTCTATCAAGTCCACAAGATGTAGTAGCTCTACCTAATAAATAGAAAAGACACAGGGAGGAAGCCAAAATGAGGAGACAAAGAAACATGTCCCAAATGAAAAAACAGAGTGAAACTTCAGAAAAATAACAAAATAAAATGGAGATAAGCAATGTAGCAGATGCAGAGTTCAAAACACAGAGTATAAGGATGGTCAATGATCTCAATGAGAACTTCAACAAAGAGATAGGAAACATAAAAATGGAAATAGAAAACATAAAAAAGGACCAATTTGAAATGAAGAATTCACTAACTGAAATGAAGAATACATTATAGGGAATCAACAGTAGAATAATGAAGCAGAGGATCAAAGGTAAGGAAGGTAAGGTAAGGAAGCAGAAAACGCCTAATTAGAATAGAAAAAAAATCTTAAGGAACGTAGTCTTTGTACACAGATTGACCCTTCCTATGCATACCCAGGCTCAGTAGATGCAGCCATAAATAGTGAATAGCATGGTAGCTCCATACAGGTAACCCAAGGCCTGTTACACACAATGTTTGACATCGACTTATACCTAGATCCTGCCCATGTGAACCCAGAACCAATGCAATGAGTGGTGGACTACAGATTACACCAGAGATTGACCCAACTAACCACACTAGTGGCACACTCCAAGGGGAATTCTGGCTGGCACAGACCCTGCTGGGAACAACTCTGCCTTAGGGGAAGCCCCTGCATAGTGACACATACTAGTACATGGTGATCCAGGTTTATCCTTATAGTCAGCCAGCATGAAGGGTTAATTCCACCCATGAAAGGACCAACAGCATTCAAGGCTAAACTACCACAGGAGGGTGCACATAATCCACAAGAAACATTCCTGGAGCACCAAGCTCAGGTGATCTGAAAGATTTTGTTGCTGAGCCCAACAAGATACCTACATCATAAAGCCATCATAAAAAGTTTAGGAGTCATAGCAGTTCTACCTACTACATAGAGACATAATGGGAAGACAAAGAAATATTCCCCAAATGAAAGAACAATACCCAGAGAAATAATTAAATGAAATGGAAGCAACCAAGATGCAGAGTTTAAAACAATAGATATAAGGATGATCAAGAACCTTAGGGGAAGAATGGATGATCACAGTGAGAACTTAAACAAAGAGATAGTAAGCATTAAAAAGCACATAGAAACTATAAAAAAGAACCAGTCAGAAATGAAGAATATAATATCGTAAGTGAAGAATACACTGGAAAGAATAAATAGCATGTTATATAAAGGAGAAGATTGTATCAGCAATTTAGAGGTCAAGATAAGAAATTTTTTTAAAAAATGAGAAAAGTAAAAAAAGAAAAGAGAATTTAAAAATGAGAAAAGTCTCAGGGACCTCTGGGACAACATCAAATGTAATAACATCCACATCATAGGGATACCAGCAGTTGAAGAAAGTGAGCAAGGGATAGAGAACTTGTTTGAGGAAATAATGCAGAAAAATTCCCTAACCTGGTGAAGAAAAAGTCACACAAGCTCAGGAAGTGTAGATTCCCATTCAAGACGAACCTAAAGAGACCCACACCAAGACACATCATAATTAAAATGTCAAAGGATAAAGAGAAAGAGAATCTTTATAGCAGCAAGAGAAATACAGTTAGTTACCTATAAGCGTGCTCCAATAAGGCTGTCAGATGATATCTCAACAGAAACACTTTAGGTCATAAGAGAGTGGCATGAAATATTCAAAGTCATGAAAAGCAAGAACCTACAACCAAGACTACTCTATCCAGAAAGGCTATCATTGAAAATTGAAAACAAAATAAAGAGATTTCCAGACCTAAAACAAACAAAAAATGCTAAAGGAGTTTATTTCCATCAAACCAGTATTGCAAGGAATGGTAAAGGGCCTGCTTTAAGAAGAAGAAAAAGAATAGTGTGAGAGAGGAACATAGGTATAAAGAATAAAGTATCAATAAATAAGTACCTATCAATAATAACCTTAAAAGTAAATGAATTAAGTGTCCCAATGAAAAGATAAGGGATAGCTGAATAGAAAAGAAAACATGACCTGTATATATGCTAGCTAGAAGAAACCCGCTGCAGAATGAAAGATATACAGAGACTGAAAGTGAAGAGATGGAAACAAAATGAAAAAAAAAAACAACAACCTGGGATAACAATACTTATATCAGACAAAATAGACTTCAAAACAAAGGCAATAATAAAAGACAAAGAGGGTCACTACCTAACACTAACAGGATCAATTCAACAAAAACATATAACCTTTATTCAACAAAAACATATAACATATATATATATATATATATATATATATATATATATATATATAACCTATATATATGCATCCAACATAAGAGCACCTAAATATATAAGAAAATCTTGGTGGACTTTAAGGGAGAGATTGACAGCAATACAGCCATATAATGGGAATTAACACCCCACTGACATCAATAGATAGATCTTTCACACAAAAAATCAACAAGGCCAACAGTGACCTTGAATGACACATGGGATGGGATGGATTAAATGGATATTTACAGAACATTTTATCCCAAAGCAGAAGGATACACATTCTTTTCAAGTGTACATGAAACATTCTCAAATGTAGACCACATGTTAGGACAAAAAATAAGTCTTCATAAATTCAAGAAGATTGAAATCATATCAAGTATCTTCAATGACCAAAATGGTATGAAACTAGAAATCAATTACAATTAAAAAATGGGAAAAAATTCAAACATGTGGAGTCTAAATAACATATTATTAAACAATTAATGAATTAAAAATGATATCAAGGGTGAAATAAAAAGTAACTGGAAACAAATGAAAATGAGAAGACAATAACCCAAAATCTATGGGACATAGCAAAAGCAGTAATGAAAGGGAATTTCATAGCTTTACAGACTTACCACAAGAAGCAAGAAAAATCTCAAGTAAACAATCTAACTCTACACTTAAAAGTAAACAATCGAACTCTACAACAAACAAAGTCCAGATTAAGCTGAAGGAAAGAAATAATAAAGATGAGAATGGAAATAAATGACATAGAAACTAAAAACAAATAAACAAAAAAAACAACAAAAGATCAATGAAACCAATGACTGTTTCTTTGAAAAGACAAACAAGATTTACAACCTTTAACCAGACTCATTAAGAAAAAAAGAATACCCATAGAAATAAATTCAGATGTGAAAGAGGAGAAGTAACAACGGACACCAGAGAAATACAAATGATTGTAAGAAAATACTATGAACAACTATGTGTCAACATATTGGACAACCTGAACAAACTGGATAAAATCCTAGAAACATATAATTTTCCAAAACTGAATTAGGAAGAATCACAAAACCTGAATAGACCAATTACAACTAATGAAATTGAATCAATAATAAAAAACTCCCAGCAAAGAGAAGTTCTGAACTAGATGACTTGGCAAGAGAATTTTACCAAACATCAAAGAAGAAATAATACTTATCTTTATCAAGCTATTCCAAAAAATTCAACAAGAGGGAAGACTTTCAAGCTTTTTTTTTTTTTAACAAGGCCAGCATTATCCTAATTCTAAAACCAAAGACACTACAAAGAAAGAAAATTACAGGCCAATATTCCTGATGAATATAGATACTAAAATCTTTAAAAATAGCAAATCAGATCCATCAATACATTAAAAAGATCATACACCATAACCAAGTGGGATTTAGACTGGGGGTACAAGATTGGTACAATATTCACAAGTCAATAAATGTGATACATCACACAAACAAAATGAAGAATAAAAATCACATGATCATATCAATAGATGAAGAAAAGAACCATCAATAAAATCTAGCACCCATTTTTTATAAAATCTCTTACAAAGTGGGAATAGAGAAATCAGACCTAGAGAGATCAGACCTCAACATAATAAAGGCCATGTATGACAAACCCACAATCAACATTATACTCAATGGCGAAAAACTAAAAATGTTTCCTTTAAGATCAGAAACAAGACAGAAATGTTTGCTTTTACCACTCTTATTTAACATAGTACTGGAAGTACTAGGCACAGCAATCAGACAAAAATAAAAAAATAAAAGGCATTCAAGTTGGAAAGGAGCTGACGTAAAACTATCATTATTCGCAGATGACATGATATTGTATATAGAAACCCCTGAACATTCCACCAAAAAACTACTAGATCTAACAAATAAATTTGGCAAAGTAGCAGGACACAAAATTAATATTTAGAAATTAGTGGCATTTTTATACACCAATAATGAACTATTAGAAAAAGAAAGTAAGTAAACAATCCCATTTACTATTGCAACAAAAAAATAAGGTACTTAAGAATAAATCTACCCAAGGAGGTAAAAGACCTATATTTGGAAAATTATAAGATACTGAAGAAAGAAATTGAGAAAGATACAAATAAGTGGAAGCATATACCATGTTCATGAATAGAAAAATTAATATCATTAAAATGTCCACACTACCCAAAGCTACCTAAAGATTCAATGCAATTCCTATTAAAATACCAATGTCATATTTCCCAGATCAAGAACAAATATTCCAATAATTTATATGGAACTAAACAAGACCCTGAATAGCCTCAGCAATCTTGAGAAAGAAAAACGAAGTTGGAGGTATCACACTACCTGATATCATACTACACTACAAGGCTATCTTAATCAAAACTGCATGGTAGCGACACAAGATCAATGATCAGAACAGAGAGCACAAAAATAAATCCACACCTTTATAGTGACCTATTATTTGACAAATGAAGCAAAAACTTAGAATGGGGTAAAGACAGTCTATTCCATAAATGGTGTTGGGAAAACTGAACAGATAATGCAAAAAAAAAAAAATCAAACTAGAACACCTTCTTACACCATACACAAGAATGAACTCAAAATGTATTGAAGACTTAAACATAAATCATGAAACCATAAAACTTTAGAAGAAAACATAGGCAGAAAAATTTTAGACATTTCTTGTAGCAATGTTTTTGTTGATATATCTCCTCAGCAAGGAAAACAAAGGAAACAATAAACAAATGGGAGTACTTCAAACTAAAAAACTTTAGCACAACAACAACAAAAAAACCATCAACAAAATGAAAAAGGAACCCACTGAATGGAAAAACAAATTTTCCAATGAGAATCTGATAAGGAGTTAATTTCTTAAATATATAAAGAACTTATGCTACTCAGTGTCAAGGAGACAGATAACCCAATTAAAAAATGAGCAAAAGACCTGAATAGACACTTCTCCAAAGGGAACTACAGATGGCCAATAGACATGAAAAAATGCTCAACGTCACTAATCATCAGAGAGATATAAATTAAAACCACAGTGAGATATCACCTCGTAACTGTCAGAACAGCTATCATCAATACATTAACAAGTGCCAGCCAGGGTATGGAGAAAAGGGAACCCTAGTACACTGTTAGTGGGAATGCAGACTGGTGCAACCACTGTGAAAACAGTATGGAATTTCCTCAAAAAATCAAATATGGACCTGCCATTTGACCCAGTGATATCATTTCTGGAAATATATCCAAAGAAACCCAAAACACTAATTCAAAAAAATATATGCACTTCTATGTTCATAGGAGCATTATTTACAATAGCCAAGATGTGGAAGCAGCCCAAGTGCCTATCTATACTAATAATAGAGGAATATGCAAATTTCTGGGATGCCATCACAGTAACCGTAATGACTAAACAGCAGGCTGCGTGGGGCGACAAAGCTGGCACGGGGATTAGTGAGGAACAACCAAATGACTGAACAGCAGGCTGGGTGGGGTGACCAGGCCAGCAGGGGTGGCAGTTGGGGGCAACCAGGCAGGCAGGCAGGTGAACAGTTAAGAGCTAGCAGTCCTGGATTGTGAGAGGGATGTCCAACTGCTGGTTTAGGCTCGATCCCCGGGATTGGACATCCCCCAAGGGGTCCTGGATTGGAGAGGGTTCAGGCTGGGCTGAGGGGACCCCTCCCCCCATGCACAAATTTTGTGCACCATGTCTCTAGTCAGTAAATGAATGGATAAAAAAAGCTGTGGCACATTTACATTATGGAATACTACTTAGCTGATTTGAAAAAAAAAAGAAAATCTTACCTTTTGTGACAGTATGAATGGACCTGGAAAGTATTATGCTAAGTAATATAAGCTGGTCAGCGAAAGACAAATATCATATGATCTCACTTATATGTGAACTCTGATGAACAAAATAAACTGGCAAACAAAATGGAAACAGAGGAATGGATAAATGGAACAGACTGACAGCTGTCAGAGGGGAGAGGGGGTGGGGAAGCTGGTTGAAAGAAGGTGAAGGGATTAAGCAAATAGATAGGAAATGGGCAAAGGGGAGGGGTGGAATGGAGATGGAAAGAGATTTTGCCTGGGGCAATGGGCTCATGCTATATTGTGGAGGTGATGTTTTGTTGAGTTGTACACTTGTTTTGTGAACCAATGTCAACCCAAGAAATTCAATAAAAAAGAAAAGAAAAATAAATCACACAAAAAAGAGAAGAGGATAATGTAGGGAGCCTCTGGGACAACTTTAAGTTTAGCGGCATTTTTATCATGGGGGTTCCAGAAGCAGAAAAGAGCAAGGAATTGTAAAACCTATGTGAAAAAATTATGACTGAAAGCTTCCTTAACTTGGTGAAGGATTTAGAAATACAGGACCAAGAAGTGCAGAGTCTCAAACAAGATGAACCCAAAAAGGCCCTCACCAAGACACATCATAATTAAAATGCCAAGGGTTAAAATCAAAGAGAATCTTAAAAGCAGCAAGAGAAAAGCAGTTAGTTATCCACAAGGGAGCTCTCCTAGGATTGTCAGCTGATTTCTCAACAGAAACTATGCAGGCCAGAAGGGAGTGGTAAGAAATATTCAAAATGATGAAAAGCAAGGACCTATAATCAAGATTACTCTACTCAGCAAAGTTATCATTTAGAATCGAAGGACAGATAAAGAGCTTCCAGGGCAAGAAAAAGTTGAAGGAGTTCATTACCACCAAACTAGTATTACATGAAATGTTAAAAGGTCTTCTTTAAGAAGAAGAAGGGGAAAAAAGATGATAAGTGTTAATAATAAAATGGCAATAAAAACATATCTATCAACAATTACTTTTTTTCTAGTTGTAATCACTTTTATTCAGAGATTTGAAAGCAATCAAAGGTTAGATTAATACCTGTCTTTCCAAGTTAAGATCTAAAACTATTTCCAAAACTTCAAATAAGAAACCTCTGCTCAAAGTCAAAGAAGGATGCAAGACCTTCCTCTGAAGCTCCTGGTTTTCCCGCGGGGGAAGGGAGGGCTGCGGACACAACACGGGGCTGCTGGGCTGGGGGCGTGCCCCCTCTCATGGCTTCCTTCGCGTGGTGGTGGCGACGAAGCCCCCATGCCCGGCAGACAGAGAGTGTTCAGCAGGGCTTGGCAGCTTCGTTTGCACAGCAGCGGCAAAGCCCCCAGGCCCAGCAGACAGAGACTGAACAGCAGGGCATGGGGGCTTCATCGCCAAGGTGGTGGCGAAGCCCCCAGGCCCCGCAGACAGAAGACAGTGGGGCAAAGCAGCCAGGCCCCACAGAGAGCAGAGAACCACGGGGAGTGAGCCTAAGGCATCAGTAGGACATCCCCTGATTGCTTCTGGATAGGAGAGGGTGCAGGTTGGGCTGAGGGACCCCCACCCCATGCACAAATTTTGTGCACCAGGCCTCTAGTGGAGATATAAAGTACAGCACAAGGAATATAGTAAAAAATATTGCAATAACTATATATGCTGTCAGATGGGTACTAGATTTATCGAGGTGGTCACTTCATAAGTTATATAAATGTCAATCATGTGTTGTACATATGAAACTAACATAATATTGTACATCAATTATAATTTAAAATGAAAATAGGTTTTTAAAGCAAAAAACATTTTAAATAAAAAAAAAAGAGGGCTGTCTTAGACAGGCAAACTCTTGAACTCTGGAGCATTTGAAATGGCTAGATGGCCACCTGATCACCAGAGGTTTTCAAGGACCATAAAGGGATCCCCGAGCCTTGTTATTTAGTCAACTTACATAGGTGGGGATGAAAATAAAGCTATCGAAGTGCCTATGTCCATGGGGAAAATTGATTGCAAGGAGGTTCTCAAATGACATATAAACACAGCGAAGTTAAGCTGACATTGCTGATCCCGTTGCCCTGCAGTGTTGATTCAGTTGAATTTGGCTGGTTAAGTGGGTTTGCCCTCCCTTCACCCCGCCCCCCTTCCCTGTCCCTGCACTCCATGTGTGTCCATTCTGGAACTGCAAGCTCCAAGGAGTAGGACACCCTATATCACCCTGCTGCACCCCCCAAACAGACTCTCTGGTCCATTTGTAGGAGTCAATAGAGATGCCCAGCTTGACAGTGAGTAACAGGGAACAATGGGACCCCATGATAACTCATATCCTGACATTAAAGGATCCTCCTAGATCATTAGTTGGGCCATGCTCTTCCTTATTCCAACATGAGGGACTCCAAGAACAAGTGATGGAACTTGGTTCCCTTGACCTTTGTTATCTGCCAAATAAACATATCTCATATGGACCATCCCTTATCCCAGGGGGTCCTCAACCTCAAATCCAGCCATGTGAATATTCAAAGTATTTCCTTTCGTTTCTCTCCCTTCATCAGCCTCCATCACTTTCCTGTTTCTCTCGGATCTTATTTGGACCTTTAAGTGGTTGCTAAGAGGTAGGCACCTCCTTCTAGATTAGTCACACAGAATATTGATGGATCTGCTGAGCACTCAAGCCTCATTTCTATTTCTCTGTTGTTCTGTCAGATCCATTACTTTTTTAGTTTCTTTCATTTTTGAATATACTTCTGAATACATATTTGCGAAAGCAATTTTCTCAATGAAATTGCAATAAAAACATAAATCCATACGGGGCACACAACCCAAAGCACTCTAGTTTGTTTCAGTGTTGTGGTTTGGAGAGCTTTCTTTTATACTGTTGTGGAGTCAGGAAAATAATTTTATCAGAGGAGTTTCTCATAAAAAGATGGGGTATTTAGGAATCAGGCAACTTGGCTCCATGTCATTGTCTTAATAGACAATGGCAATTTACCTCTCTACTTTCCACCATGAATAGGTTATTTACTTACAGGACTGGAATAAGTGGGATTCTTGTACTTAAGGATATAAATATAAAGTACTTGATCCTAGTCTTCAAATCCCTGTAAAACATACTTTTTAAACTATTCCTCACCATGAATCCTTACTCCCCCAAAAGATAATTTTTCTTCCCGATCCTGCTATATGAGATGTTTATTACCAACCTAAAGTGTGTATGCATGCTACTCCTTCCCTAGAATGCAGTTTTTTGTCTCCTTCATACTAGTAGTCATGATTAGGAAAAGAACTGAGTATTTTGGTAACCCGAACAACATAGGCAGACAGCACATCTTGACAACTCTGGTTCTAAACCAAGTTTAAGCAGGGAGAAGGGCTTCTATTTATCCCTTTGCTTTCCATGTGCAGACAAAGTCATATTAACTCTTGATTTTCCAGGGGTAGGATCTCAGCTGTATGATCACTTTATCTCATTTGCCTGCAATTTCCTCCTTTATAAAAGGAAAGATCTGGAATATTAGATTGTTCTCTAAGATTCCTTCAGTATCCTGCATTCTTATAATATTCCACTTCCCTTATTTCCTCTCTGGTTTTCACCCCATTCATCAGTTTATTGCCCATTAACACCCATTGCTACCAGGTAAAGAAGGCAGTCATTTTATCTGTTCATCAAGACCTCTTGTAATAATGGAATAGAGAAGCATTTAAAAATAATTAAAACCCAGTTCCTTAGCTTTAATTTGATCATGACTTTGTCATTCTCCTACAATAACTTAGCTTTTACAAAACTAGTGGTATGTTAAATGGACGTGTCTCCTTTGGGAGAGAAAAAAAACACTCAGAAACACTAAAATGCACACTTTTCTTTTTTTCTTTTTTTATTGATTAAGTTATTACATATGTGTCCTTATCCCCATGTTACCCCCCATCGATAACCTCTTTTTATCAACACTCTCAGATATGACTCATCACTAGAAGAGAGAAGTGGTAGCCATAGAAACTGAATTGAAAAATAATATTTTTTTTGATTGACTATAAATAAATGAGGTCACTTCATTTAATTTTTTAATTTATTGATTTTAGATAGAGGAAGGGAGAGAAACATCGATTTGTTGTTCCACATATTTATGCATCCTCTGGTTGATTCTTGAATGTACCCTAACTGGGTATCAAACCCACAAGCGTGGCTTATTGGGAGGATGCTCTAACAAGCTGAGCTACCTGGCCAGGGCCAAGGTCACCCCATTTTAAAAAGGTTATTAATATCTTAATGTTAAAGGAGATTCTATTGATAATTATTGGAAAGATATGAAAATGATTTCTGAAGGCTTTAATGAAAAGAACTAGAAAAGAGAAAGATTTAAACGGAATTCCCCAATAAAAAGAAGAAAATTCAGTCCCTTGACTTCTAGTGCGCTTTTTATAGCACCTGATCAGTTGTCAAATACGTAACATGATTCACTTTTGAGATTAGGAGACAATACATTTAGTCAAATAGTTCTTCTCTCCTCTTTGTATTGCTTATAACCAATGAATTAATCTCAATAAAGATACTTTTGCAACACGCCCAACTCCTAGTCTAGTTTTTCTAAATTTCCTTATATATGACATAACGAGAAGTGTGACACAGAATCAACTTACTTTCACAACTTGTACCCACTGTTTCTATTGTGTGCCAGTACTAATGGAGGCATTTAACATTCGCTTGCTGGTTTAGCCCCTGCTACAGTCCTAGCAGGTGGGTATGACCACCCGTTTCCTGTTGATTAGGAACTGAGGCTCAACAAGGTTGAGTAATGGCAGTTACTCGTGTTCATACAACAGAATTAGATTCCCCTGAACCTTAGCGTTGTCTTCTCGGGTCTTTAAGATGAAGAGGGTGTGAGTTACTTGTTAAGTAAGTTACATTTATCTGAAGGTAGATCTGACACCAAGTTTCTTCCCATTACAGTGCAGGGCCTTCCTGACTAACAATCCCTAATTAAAAATGTAAGAAATACACTTTCAAGTTGCTTCATCTCCAATTTCTTTAAACACAGCCTCTTCCAAAAGTAAGTGGGGAAAATTCTCTCCTGAGGGGTGAAATTGGGAAGGGAGGTAATTGCAATAATCTCTAGGGAAGAATATGGAGTTATTAAAAAGCATTGACAACAAATTATAGTAAATTTTATATTCAGAAAAAGGTTTAAAGGTCTATTGTTTTCATAGTAAAAATCCTAGAAAGTTGAGCTCTGGAAATTCTCCATGGCCAGTGGATCTTGGGCTCCACTAACTGCATGAGAGCTGAGCCAGTAGCTGCATTCTTGGACAAGTCTCTAGCCCTATCTGTTTTCAAATATGGAAAATGAACCGATTTGGATATTTGACTTCTAAGGCTTTTTCTAATGATAAACTTGTGTGCCTTCATGCCACATCATTTTCTCTAGTAGACCCAAGAAAATAGCTTGTTTTAAGGAAAGCTAGTTATATTTTACTCACACTCACATGCATACACACACACACACACACACACACACACTGCATCCATTGTTATCTGATGAATATAATTGCAACATTTATGTCTTCCTTACAACCTTGGTATAATATTTAAATTAAATAATTAGTGATGGTTAATACATTGCTTATTTCTGCAAGGCTGAGGTACAATATATTTTGAGGATGCAATCTAATGTTTCTGCTACAATCATTAGAAGTTGTATTGTCTACAACTTAGATTGTGCTGATATTTCCAGAAGAGTTAATGAAGTTGAAAATGTTTCAGAAATTAAAATAAAAATTAATGGAAATTTTACTTTTCATTAATCACATCAGCAAATCAATGTTTTATATTAAGCAATTATATAACAAGATTCTAAATTATGTTCCCAAGAATTTCTGTGTAAAATATTTCCATATGGTAAGAGTCTGTAAAATTTTATAACACATTCACAAATCACTGTGACAAAAAGACTGGCTTTAATTTCTTAAAGTCAATTGCATTTTTCCAATATAATTTTGTGATTTTATTTCTTCATGTCTTGAAACACATATGTATCCTTAAAAAAAAAAACAAAAAACAGATACATAATCATCAACATAAATAAACAGATTATATAGTTCTCATGTGTACATTTTTTTAACCTAAACTGAAACCTAGAGTGAAGCCTCTATTCTTAGTCTGTATTACAATACCCATTTTATTTCTCTTTGGTACTTTTTATAGTTTGTGTGCATTTTGTAATGTATTTGGTCTCTGTTTGACTCTCCAACTATAAAGTAGGTTGGTTAAGGAAAACAAAGCCTCTCCAGGTATTCCAAGCAGAAAGGGATATAAATGAGTAAGTACAATGGTTACAAAAATGTTGAAAGGGTGGAAAGAGAATAATGAAAGTTTGCCAGTAGCTTTAAGAGAGTTGGGGACTTTCTGGAACACAGAACATTATTGGTGATCATCAGAGCTGCAGAAATCACCCAAATCAGTGATTATAGCAACATCTAGAGCTGCTGAAAAATCTCACATCAGCTGAAGTCCAGACACCTGTCCTTGGAGTAACAATTGGGCTTCTGTCTGAAAATGAATCTCATTGGCAGAATAGAATCTGAAACCCTCCTGGCAAAGGATTCCAGGAAATGAGTTCTCAGGCTTCCAGTCCTTGTGATAGTGAGCGAACCATGGAAGGGAGTGAGTGCTGCTGGGGGTCCTACAGATAATTCATACAAGCTCCAGAAAGGAAAGATCTAAGCTGCTTTCATTCATTCTCACAGTAATTCACAAACTTTTTGGTCTCAGGATCCTTTATACTGTTTTATTTTTTTTGAGGATACCAATGAGAGCTTTTGTTTTTGTGCGTCATATCTATCAATATTTACCATAATAGAAATTAAAATTGTGAACATTTAAGAGTGTTAATGCATTAATTTATTTAAAAATAACAAAAGTAAAATTATTATATATTAACAGAAATGTGATATTTCTTATGAAAAATGACTGTATTTTAAAAAATAGAACAAAAAATAGTGAGAATAGTGGCATTCTTTTTACACTTTTGGAAATCTTTTTTAATGTTTAGCATAATAGTATATAACTTCTTTTTCTTCTATTATGAGAAGATATTAAGAACAAGAGGTAAATATGCAAATAACTTTTCAGTACTATTATGGAAATACTTTGGCTCTTGAAGACCACCTTAAAATTTCTCAGGATTACTTCGTCCCTAGAACATACTTCATCAACCACTGTGTAATCATATCGTTAGCCACTAGCATCATTATCTGACACAGGATAGATGTGTAAAAGATATTTGTTGAATGGATTAATGAGTAAAACAACATTTTATTCTTGTATTGTTTTTTGCAGTGCATGTAGTGAACGATCTGTACTTGTTTTCAAAGAAAGATTTTCTGTTTCATTCATTCTCAATCTTTGAGAATGCTGGAAGATGGGAAACAAACATGTGAGGCCACATTTCAGAAGTGATATATTTTGTTTCAGATCAAATTTAAGGCAAAATTGTGAATTGGATGAAGTATTCAGTATTCCCTTGTTCTTTGTCAGAGAATCAGAAAATCCTAATTGAAAGTGACCTGCAAGTTGATCATCCCTCCCAATGCTTGAGGCACAGTTTTATGAAGCTTTACTTTCCAAATAGGACAATACATGCCCCTAAGAGGCACTTGGTAAATTGCCAAGAATATTCAAATCCATGGAATAATCCTGGAATATGGATTTTACTTGAAGTTTTCAGGATACCAATATTTAAATAATTACATTAAAGCAAAGATGTATCATGGAATGCATTATAAATTGGAGTCTCTCAATTCTTCCTTACTTTCTGCCATGTGACTTGCGAGCAGTAGAGTAGGTATTGATGTGGGACAAATGGGGCCAGAAGTGACCGTAATCTCCTTCTGACCTGAGGCCCTAGAAAGCATCATGTATTTCTGATCACCCCTCTTGTGATCTTCCCAGAGAACATGCTTCAGGTAGTCAACCACTGGTCCAAAGAGAATGAGGAGACATGTGAAGCAGACTGTAACCCAGCCTAAAGCCATGCCAAGCAAACCCAAAGAACTATAAACAAACAAATATATATATATTTGCTGTTTTACCCATGAGGTTTTGATTTGGATTGCTATGTGGCAAACTGACTAATACAGGAATTGATACCTATAAGTAGAATACTAGTAGTAGAAATCGATACAGCATGGACTGTGAGATCAGCTGGCAGGCAATAAAAGAATTATTATAGAAGAATAGAAAAATGTATGTACAGGCACACCTCAGAGATATTGTGGTTCAGCTCCAGACTACCACAATAAAGGAAATATTGCAATAAAGCAAGTCACACACATTTTTGGTTTCCCAGTGCATATAAAAATTTTTATGCTATATTGTAGTCTATTAAGTGTGAAATTACATTATGTCTAAAAAATCCAATGTGCATACCTTAATTTAAAAATACTTCATTGCTAAAAAATGCTACCCTTTACCTGAGCATTCAGCAAATATTAATCTTTTTATTCTGGAGGGTCTTGCCTCAATGTTGATGGCTGCTGACATCAAGGTGGGGTTGCTGAAAGTTGGGGTGACTGGCAATTTCTTAAAATAAGACAACAGTGAAGTTGGATACAACAATTGACTCTTCCTTTCATAAATGTTTTTCTCTGTAGCATGTGATGCTGTTTAACAGCAATTTACTCACAGGACAACTTCCTTCAAAACTGAAGTCAATCCTCTCCAGCCCTGCCACTGCTTTACCTACTATGTGTATGTAATATTCTATATCATTTATTGATATTTCAACAATCTTCACAGCTTCTTCACCAGCAGTAGACTCCATCTCAAGAAACCACTCTCTTTGCTCATCCAAAAGAAGCAACTCCTCATCCATTAAAGTTTTACTAGGTGTACCAGTTAATAATGCGAATTTCTTTCAATAGATGGAGTTACACATATGTTGATATATATGCGAATTGATATGTATACTATTTTGTTGTATTGACAGTAAGCTTCAAAACTTCATATGTCAAATTTGTTGAAGGTGTTAACATCATAGATATCTTTACGCTTAAAAATATCGAATTTCATGCCAAAAAAAGAGCATTTGCGGAAAGCTTTAATTCATTACTTTATTTTTAAGAAAAGTGCTGCTGAAAGTTATCGTATACTTCGGGAAGCTTATGGTGAACAGGCTCCATCTCAAGATACTTGTGAATGTTGGTTTGAATGCTTTAAAAGTGATGATTTTGATGTGAAAGACAAAGAATGTCCAGGTCAACCGAAAAAGTTTGAAGACCAACAATAACAAGCATTATTGGATGAAGATGAATGTCAAACTCAAAAACAACTTGCAGAAAGATTAAAGGTTGCTTAGCAAACAATTTCTAATTGTTTACAAACAATGGGAAAGATTTTAAAGGAAGGAAAATGGGTGCCACATCAACTGAACTAACGACAAATGGAAAACCGAAAAGTCATCAGTAAAATGTTGCTTCAACAGCACGAAAGGAAGTCTTTTTGCATCAAATGGTGACTGGCGATGAAAAGTGGGTTTACTATGAGAATCCCAAAAGCACAAAGTCATGGGTTGATCCAGGTCAACCATCAACATCAACTGCAAGGCCAAATCGCTTCCGAAAGAAGACAATGCTCTGCGTTTGGTGGGATCAGGAAGGTGTGGTGTATTATGAGCTTCTAAAACCGGGTGGAACTGTTAATACTGATTGATACTGACAATAAATAATCAATTTGAACCATGCTTTGATTGTGAAACGACCAGAATGTTCCAGAAGACATGGCAAAGTAATTTTGTTTCATGATGACACACCATCACACACTTCAAAACCAGTTAAAGACACATTAAAAGATCTGGCCTGGGAAGTATTAACCCAGCTGCTATATTCACCAGACCTTGCTCCTTCAGATTACCACTTGTTCTGATTGATGGCACACGCACTTTCTGAGCAGCACTTCAAAATGTACGACGGAATGGAAAATTGGGTCTCTGAATGGTTTGCCTCAAAACAAGAAAAGTTCTATTGGGACAGTATCCACAAATCACCTGAAAGATGGGGAAATGTGTAGCTAGCAATAAACATTACTTTGAATAAAGCACTTTTGATGTTACTCTTGAAATTATCATGTTTTCTTTGATTACAAAATCCGCATTATTAACCGGTACACCTATAATGTGATTGTAGCAATTCAGTAAACTCTTCAGGTTCCAATTCTAATTCTAGTTCTCTTGCTGATGTCACCACATCTGCAGTTACTTTCTCCCCTGAAGTCTTGAACTCCTCAAAGTCATCCATTGGGGTTGGAATCAACTTCTTTCAAACTCCTGCTAATGTTGATATTTTGACTCTTTCCGATGAATTACAAATGTTCTTATTGCATCTAGAATGGAGAATCCTTTCCAGAAGATTTTCAATATACTTTGCCCAGATCCATCAAAGGAATCACTGTCTATGAAAACTATAGCCTTACAAAATGTATTTCTTAAATAATAAGACTGAAAAGTCAAATCTACTCCTTGATCCAAGGATGCAGAATGGATGTTGTATTAACAGGAATGAAAACAACATTAACCTCATTGTACATCTCCATCAGAGCTCTTGGGTGACCAGGTATATTGTCAATGAGCAGTAATCTTTTGAAAGAAATTATTATTTTTTCTGAGCAGTAGGTCTCAACAGTGGACTTAAAGTATTCAGTAAGCCATGTGGTAACAGAAACAGATGTGCTGTCATCCAGACTTTCTTGTTCCACTTATAGAGCACAGGCAGAGTAGATTTAGCATAATTCTTAAGGGCCCTCAGTTTTTGAAATAGTAAATGAGCATTAGTTTCAATTTATTAAATGAGTATTGGTTCCAACTTTATTAGCCCCTAACAAGAGAGTCAGCCTGTGCTTTAAAGCATTGAAGTCAGGCATTGACTTCTCTTCTTCAGTTATGGAAGTCCTAGATGGTATCTTCTCCCAATATATGGCTATTTCATCTACATAGAAAATCTGTTGTTTAGTGTAGCCACCTTCATGAATTATCTTAGCTAGATCTTATGGATAACTTGCTGCAGCTTCTACATCAGCACTTGCTGCTTCACTTTGCACTTTTATGTTATAGAGATGCCTTCTTTTCTTAAACCTCAGGAACCAACCTCTGCTAGCTTCTAACTTTTCTTCTGCAGCTTCCTTACCTCTCTTGCCTTTATAGAATTGAATATAGTTAGGGCTTTGGCTTAAGGCAGCAGTTCTCAACCTGTGGGTCGAGACCCCTTTGGGGTTGCCTAAGACCATCGGAAAACACATATATAGTTACATATTTTTTGTGATTAATCACTATGCTTTAATTATGTTCAATTTGTAATAATTAAATTAGGGGTCACCACAACATGAGGAACTGTATTAACGGGTCACAGCATTAGGAAGGTTGAGAACCACTGGCTTAAGGGAATGTTATAGCTGGTTTGATCTCCTATTCAGACCACTAAATCTTTATCCATATCAGCAATAAGGCTGTTTTGTTTCCTTATTATTTGTGTTCACTGGAGTTGCACCTTTAATTTCCTTCAAGAACATTTCCTTTGCTTTCACCACTTGCCTAATTGTCTGGCTCAAGAGGCCTGGTTTGGCTGATTTCACTTTTGACATGCCTTCCTCACTAAGCTTAATCATTTCTAGCTTTTGATTTAAAATAAGAGATGTGAAACTCTTCCTTTCACCTTAACACTTATAGGCCACTGGAGGATTACTAATGGGCCTAATTTCAATATTATTGTTTCATGGAATAGGGAGGCCTGAGGAGACGGAGACAGAGAATGGAATGCTGGTTGGTGGAGCAGTCTGAACACACAAACATTTATTGATTCAGTTCACCATCTTAAATGCGGCATCCCAAATCAACTGCAATAGTAACTTCAAAGATTACAATCACATATCACCATAACACACATAATAATAATAACAAAGTTTAAAATATTGCAAGAATTACCAAAATGTGACACAGACACGAAGTGATAAAGTGCTTTTGAAAACATCATTCCCACTGATAGACTTGCTTGATGCTGGTTGCCACAAACCTTCAATTTATAAAAAAAATTGCAATATCTATGAAGAACTAGAAAGTGGAGCTCACTAAAATGAAGTATGCCTGTAATTGTCAAACCATATGGAAAGATTGTCCTCCATGCTAACTCAGAGCATAGAAAATATTTATAATAACTTGTTGGGTGAGAAAGATTTGAGCAAAATATTGAAAAATTAGCTGGTTCCCTTGTAAAGTACTACAAAAAAGAAATGCACTCAGAAAAGGTCAGTTTGTAAACAGAATAGAGAGCCCAGAAACTTTGAGACTTGTAGAGTTGGGAAATGAAAATTTTTTAAAATCAAATTAAAAATGAAGCCTTTGAGACACTGCCTCAGGGGAAGACCTGATCCAGGGCACTGTCATTAAAATACAGCCTCAAGGCAAACACTAACTCAAGACCTAGGTAGTCATACCTTTTAAAAGATATCTGAAATGATTAAAATGGCACCTATAGAAAGTTCTAACTGGAAAAGTGTTTTTATATAGATTAAGAGTATGATCCCTCGGGAACCTATTAAATTCAAAGAACTTACAGTTAAGTCTATGAAGAGATCAATGTCCAAAAAGAATGGAGGGTATGGCTTAGGTATATGGAATTGACTGGAATCAATACATTAAAAACTTGCATAGCTTTGAGGATAATTATATTGGCAGAAGGACTGTCAGGCTTAATTGAAAGCTTATGATAGGCTATAAAAAGACGTAAACGCAACCAACAGTTCATAAGCAGGAATCATGCAGAGAAAGTTGCTCAGCCACCAGGAAGGACATAATCACCACAAATCTCTTTAGATGTAACCATAAAAGATGATAAAAAAGAAAGGACCTCCTGGCAGGTAGGAGGAAACTATACAGGAGGCTGCTCTGAGAGCACAGAACTGGGTCCAGTCCAGGAACATTCCCCTGTCTATGACCTAGCAACATTGTCCCAAAGGATTTTAGAATTGCAATGGATTAATGACTGTTATGTGCCTCCCATTCTTGGTCTGCCAAAATGTTTTGGCATTTAACCTCTTCCTTTCTTCCCCCCAGTGTATGTTAGTATGTAGTGGTGCATGTATGAGCATAGGGGGGTAGGCAGACAACCTTGTCTTTTTAGTTTATAAGTCTCCAAACTAAGAGTTGCTTTTGGAACTTATGTTAATAAGATTCAGGACTTTGGGCCTGGTGTTGGGATTAGATGAGGCTTTTGGAAGTCTCAGCATGGAGGTGAATATCTATACTAATAAAAGGGTAACATGCTAATTAGACCGGGAGACCTTCCAGGAGCCTTCCGGACGGCCTTCTGGACAAAGCCATGGTGGCTGGTTCGAGGGAGAGGTGCTGTCCTGCCATCATGCGCGCAAAGGACGTTACACCTGAACGAGCCGCACAGTTGGCAGGTGGACAGTTGGGGGCAATCAGGCTGGCGGGCAGAGTGGTTAGGGGCGATCAGCAGGCAGGCAGGTGAGCAGTTAGAAGCCAGTGGTCCCGGATTGTGAGAGG
>NW_005871180.1:358960-403407 GCF_000147115.1 Myotis lucifugus
TGAAATAATTCTTGGAAAATAAAATAAAGTAGCCAACATATTTTAAAGATGTATAATTAAGGTGGAAAATAAAGTTAAAGAAATCTTCCAGGAAGCAGAGCAAAGAGATGAGGAGTAAAAACAAAGAATTCTAAAAATATATTTTTATTGATTTCAGAGAGGAAGGGAAAGGGAGAGATAGAAATATCAAAGATGAGAGAGAGTCATTGATCTGCGGCCTCCTGCATGCCCCACGCTGGGGATCGAGCCTGCAATCTGGGAATGTGCCCTGATAGGGAATTGAACCATGACCTCCTGGTTCATTGGTTGATACTCAACCACTGATCCACACCGGCTGGGCAAAAATAATTTAAATATGTATATATACAAAATTAGTTGAAATCAGAAAGAAATAGCCCAAGTTGAGAACTTTGGAACAGTCCATCCAGAGACACGATAAATGAGCCAGGAGGAAGGGGCATTGAAAGTAAACCTGTGAGCTAGCTTCCAGACTAAAGTATCAGTTGGGAGAGGGCAGGAAAAGAGTGGGGAGAGAGGCAGGGCAGAGAAAGCAAGCACACCTAACCATCTGAGAGATAGGCAAGAATGCTCCCAACTCCCTCTTGGGAAAACAACAACAACAACAAAAATGTGTTTTATGTGCTTTCTTGTGTCTTTATTTTATTTTATAATCTATATATATAAAAATCTAAGCGACCGGCCAACCATTCGACTGGTATCCATGATGTGCACTGACCACCAGGGGGCAGATGCTCAATGCACAGGTATGGAAACATGGAACAGACTAATGAATCTCAGAGGGAAGGGGGGAGTGGGGATGGGAGGAAGAGATTAACCAAAGATCTTATATGCATACTAGAGGCCCGGTGCACAGATTCATGCACTGGTGGAGTCCCTCGGCCTGGCCTGCAGGGATTGGGCTGAATCCATGCAGCAGGCCTCCAACATCCCCCGAGGGACCCAGATTGCTAGAGGGCACAGGCCAGGCTGAGGGACCCCATCGGTGCACGAATCCATTCACCGGGCCTCTAGTAAAATGATAAGAAAGTATCTTAGATCAGAAAAAAGAGTCCACATATGAAATTTTATTACAACATATTGTAAGAAGAGAAAGGCAAGAAGAGAAAAAGAATTTAAGGGGGCATATTGTTTGTGCACTGGGAATCCAATCTTAAGATATAAATTCTATTAGAGTGAGAATGAACATTGAAGGATTTTACTATCAGATCTGTCACCCACTGGGACTGGCTATCCAGACTCTGGCATGTCATGTCATCTCCTTGGGACTCAGTGAGAAATCCTGCAAAATTACTTCTAAGATTCCACTAAAATCTCAAATCCATAAATCTAAGGAGTGTTGGGTAGAGTAATATTTCTTCTCATCTTCTGTTTTCTGTGGTTCAAAGTGATTTTCCATGAGAGCAATTTAATCAAGACTTACAGTTATTCATTTCAAATATGCCTTTGAGGACAGAGGTCTCTTTTCCATGGTTCTTTGTCTGATGTGCCAGGTATTTGAAAACATGAGGCTTTCCATCCATGTGCCTTGCTCATATTGCTAACAAGCATGTAGAAAAACCTAAATAAAGCACATTAAAATGGCTCTCCCTGCCATAACTCAACAGGGCCACCAGAGAGAAATGGTGGCTAGAACATGATGGTAGTCCAGTGGCCTCATAAGAGTATGTTAAAACTTGGCTTAAAAAGGACTTAAGATAATTCATTAAAGTATAGGAAAAATACAATACCTATTTATAGTGATCTCATCTTTTAGTTTGCATTTTCTATGTATGTGCTAAAGTGCATATTGTGCATTAGTATATTATATATGTGTACATTACATATATGTGGTACACATATTTCCAGAAATATTTGGAGTCTATTAATTCTATAGCTAGTCCATTAATTCTCCATAACGTTGTGCTTCAAAAGCAAACTTATAGACATACAGGAACGGGACAGGTATATACAAAGTCCTGACACGAATTCAACATGAAATACTGCACATAAGGAATTCCATTTTAATTTAAGCTAATTCATCTGAATAACTTCAAACCAGTATCAGAAAAGATACCCACACTTTTTTTTTCCGGTTCAAAGCAATAATTGTCTCACATTAGAAGAGGAAGTGAGCAATAAATCTGGGAACATTTAGGAGGTTTTCTTTCCTTGAAGGAGGTTAGGCTAAAGGTTAAAGGAGGACAGGTTGCAGTCTCAGCTCCTCCAAAATACAGACTTGACTTGAGAGTTCGCAGAATCTTGAGAGGACATCTCAAATACTAAGCTTGGCTTGCAGACTGGTGACATTTCCGTTCTTCACCTGAAATCACCATGATGATGCTCATTGCCATTTTATGAGCAGAATGTGTCATCCTATTCCCTTATTGGTTTCGGAGCAAGCAGTCATGTTTAAGAAAAATGTTTGAAAAATGAGCAGTGGAAGAGAAACTCAGTGGGTATTGTGATAATGGAATCTATTCTACAATTACTAGGAGCCCACCTGGTTTTCTGAAGGATAAGAAATAGGGGGTGTTATTCTTAAGGAGTAGCTTGTGTGCATCTAATGACCACAGACAAGGTCTCAATGGTAGTAACTGCTCCTGAAGTTCTCTTTTCAAATTAGAGGGCCGCTGAGTGAACAATTTGAGCTACTCCTCCTGGTCTACTTGATCTCTTCCAAATTACCTGGTGTCTGCATTAATTTAAAAGGAAACATCATTGGGAGTAGCTATTAATATAGAAAATAACATTAACTTTAAATTGTGGCCCTAGAGAGCTGGGCAATGAAATCTTTTACAAGTGTTCATTAATTTTTCATTTTATATAACACTGTTGAGGGCTTTAAAACATATAAAAATGGAGTAGATTTTCGTTTCCAACTGTTTTACTTTTTGGGAAGCTGGGTAACCTTACTAAGTTTCTGTCAGTCCTGACCCTTGCCTTTATTTTACTTATTTCCCTCTTCATTCTAACACCGGACCATTAGAGTGTGACAGAAAAAGCATTGAATGAAAACAGTCAAAATTCTAAAAACTAGGGTTGAAAGATGGTACTTATTTCATTAAAGAAAAAAAAAGTGACAAACTTTGAAACCATTTTAAAATGTGATTTTCTTCTTACAACTAAATACAAATTATTTTCAAACCTTGGTCATGAATCAGCCTATGGAACTAAGAAAGACCTAATCCTAGAGGCAACATTTTTTCAAGGGTACTCATCATTTCATTTAGATATAAAATTACACATGAAAAAGATCTCTGTCAGCAGGAAAACTCATAGACTAAAAGTCATATCAACTTTATCTTTTAGCTATTATTCTGCTGAGAAAATAAGTGGTGTCTCATGTGGTTAACTCTCTGACTTCAAATGACTTTGTCCCTGGACTTCTTTTGTACAAATTAAACCCCCACACAGAGTCTTGATTTAAATAAAGTAAAGCATTTTTCATCTTGAAACATCTAGAATTTCCCTTGACGTGGTCAGTGGGACATAACCTTGTCTTCATTGGGACTCTCTGCCCCCAACCTGCCAACCAGTAGCCATTGGCACTTCAGGACCCAGCATGTCTTTGGTAACCATAGCCTTTGGATTCTTTCCTTCCAAATTTCCTCCACTGGCATCTTCAGTCTTCAAAATCCGTATTGAAAAAATTTCCCCTCTAATCTCTACATCATATAGAAGAGTGTTGAGCATACGTGAGATACTTATTAAACATGCACTGATTGAGTATTGAGGAACATTATCTTGTATACAAAATATTATGTGAGTCTAAGTCAAAAGGGAGAATTCTGGCATAGATGTATGTGACATCTGCCTAGAAGTAGCTGTGCCTTTGTGAACAAATTATCATATTTTAATATGTCTAAGTTGTCATTAACAATTGAACAGTTGCAGTTCATTTGAGAATAAACCACTTATAATGTTGTAGAGGAAGAATTTTCCAGATAAGCTGCTACTCAGTAAACTCCCACTCTTAGTGACAGGGAGAGGGGCAGTCTCCAGTGACAAAGAAAGATCTTAATTTCTAGCCCCATGTTGTCACCAGCTGCTTGGGTGACTGTGGATTGATTGCTTTATCTCTCTGAGACTCAATTCAATCCTTTATCTAAAAATGAATGAATTCAGTTGGTTGATCCAGTTAGTTCTGACATTGAGTGCGGTGTCTCTGAATTTATTTTGGATCTATAGATAATGGGTCAAACAATGGGTACAGACTGCAGATGGAAGCAGGTGAGTTTCTAGAAACTGCGTGGTTAGCCCTGATAAGTTGTCCAAAAAATGGGTGCAAAGGGTCAAAAAGGGAATTGGGCATAGGATTCTAAGAATCACACGGAACCATCTCTGTTTCCAGATAACTTACAACAGAGATCCATTGTGATATTTTCAATAATGAAGGAAAGCAAGAGGAACAAAAATCCCTTACTCCAAGAACTCCAATACAATGGAGGTATGTTGTTCAGTGGTTGTGTGGGGAGTTTGCACCAGTGAGGCTCTGAGTATAAATAATCACTGGTGTCTCAAAGTTAGCTCAAAATAGTTGACCTTCATGCTTCCTCCCACCAACAGCATCTTCCACGGAAGTCACCTCTAGCTGGGTAAATGAATTGCCTTCTCCTTTGTGAGTTCCTTTTGACTCATACAAGGAAGTTAAGGAAGCGTTGGCTTGTGCATTTTCATCAGAACCAAGAAAGTGCTTCATTTTTACCTCTTATTTTCAAAGGAACTTTCTGTTTTTCTAACTTCATTTCGGGGTAGAAAGTAAAAGCTGGAAGAAACTGTTGTGGGGACAGCAAGTTGAAATCTTAATTTCAGATACTTGTTTTTTATAAAATGTGTCCAGCCTACCAGTCAAGCATCTCCCTGAGAGTAGATCTCACTTCCAGTTGGAAAAGAATGTGGGGAGCCAGACAAGAGGAGTGAGGGTAAGGTAAAATCAGCTGGCACAGGAAGTTTTGGGGGCCAGTGGCTTCCATGGAGGTTCTTAATTGAAAATGCACATTTTCCAGGTAGGGAAAAGGGACACTGGCAAGCCATCATCCCAGCTCCTTTACTTCTGCATGTATCAGCTATGTGAATCACTGACCCAGGAAAGGCATGCTTTCTGCAATGTGCTTGGGATAATTAAATTAAAACTCTGAGGTTAACTGCTAAGGAGAAAAAAATAACACAGCTATACCCAGAAATCATGGAAGGAGCCAGAAGTTTTCTACATTTACATTATACCCAAAGAGGAAATGCCTGACTATAGGAGGGAAGGATAATGTTTAAAATTATGAATATTCTTTCAAATTATAAAGTGGGGAGAGAAAAGTAATATATACTGAATCCCTGATTCATGGTAGGCAGTGTACTTGGTGCTTCATATAGCAGGAATGGTAGTTATCCTATATAATAAAAGCCCAGCGACTGAACAGTGGAACGACCAGAACGACTGGTCGACTAGTCACTATGACACACACTGACCACCAGGGGGCAGCCGCTGCCCCTTGGTGGTCAGTGCGCTCCCACAGTGGGAGCCCCTCTCGGCTGACCAGGATGAGCAGCTGCTCAGAGGGTGGGTCCACAGCCGCTCAGCTGACCGGGATGAGCTGTGCTCCCATGGTGGGCTGATCCCCGCAGGCCATGCCCCCCACCAGGGCATGAATCCTGTGCACCAAGCCTCTAGTAGTAGTAATAGTAATAAACAAAAAAAAATAGTGCATGTATATTTTAGCATGTAGTATGACCCAAGTTCGATTTCATGTGCTTTATACATGTTATCTTACTTAATCTTCACAAACCTTTTGTATTAATAACCTCATTTGTAGAAGAAAAATCTGAGAATTAGAGAGGCTAGCTGTTTATCCAATATCATACAGTTGATAAGAGAAGAAACTAGGATTTGATTTTTGGTATAAGGAAGTACAAAGCCCAGGTCTCTGATCTCTATATCACAGTACATATTTAACAGTTAATAGCATACCGTTCCTATAGGCAAAGAAACTAAAATTTGGGGTTTTGTAATTTCTCCAAAGTTAGCATTTTAGGAATTGTTGGATGCAGACTTCAAACCCAGTCCTTCAAACCACATGTTTTTACTCCTCTACCCAAAGTAAAACTTTCATTATGCAATATGAGATGCCTTATATTAATGAGATGCCTTACAGCTAAGTGTCAAGCCTTTAAATCTGTTTTTTTAATCTGGGGTATACACATGACCAATGTGAATGCGTCTTTCTTTTGCTCAATGAATTTACCCATATGCCTTCTATATTAGTCACATCCTTTTTTGTTTTCAGCTTTAAAAAACTGATTATGTATTTAGAGGCCATTTGATTAGCATATGATTCTAGGATTGTTCCAGAGAGTTGAACATGCAATGCTAGTGGGAATTTTGCTGCATTTCCTTTCAGAGGTAAAATGAGATATTTTTCCAAAGCATATAATATTTTCTTTCTTGACCAGAAGTTGGTGTGAATTCTAAGACTTGATAGAAGCAAAGTGACTTGCAATATGAACGACAGCTTCCCATCATGACCTCTGGCAGCCTGGGATAAGGATGAACCTTTGCACAAGGAAGCAGTGTGCTGGCTTGAAATATATTCAGGAAGTAATGAATTTGCTAACTGGTCTTCCTTTTTAATCTGGATATATACATGTATTTGTTCTCCTAATACATGATGCCATTCTATAGTTTCACCATGAACCCTCTGTGAGGCTGGGAACCATTTTAACAATGGGCAGTAGGCTGTCTTAGAACTTCAGATTCAGGTAGATCTTGCTTTGAATCCTAGTTCTACTATTTATAAATAGCATGACTTTGGGGATATTACTTAATCTTTCTAGTCTTAGTTTCCTAATCTGTAAAATAGGTTGCTTTAAGGGTTAAATTGGATAATATACTTAGATAAGAGTAAGTGCTCAATAAATTATAGCTATGATTATAATGATAAAGATAAAATTCTTCAATAATTCACTTTTTCCTTCCTAAGAGCTATTTTTCTCTTATTCTTAATTCCTATGTTCCTAAATAACAAGAATGTAAAAAAACTGTTAAATCATCAGCACCAGCTGACAAAATGGTATCACAATTTTATAGTGGATAGCAAAAAATCAGAGACATATGCTTTTCAAATTGAGCCTTTTCAATTCCAACAGTCTTAATACTGACAAATGTGTGTGAAAGCTAGAGTGTAACAAAGTTATGTGATAATTTTCTCATGAAATGTAATGTAAATTCTCTCACAAGGAATGAAATTTTTGTTTAACAAAATGTCATAAAAACTTGTTAGCTATCAACCAACATTGACTTTAGAATATTTAAGAAGGTAATGCTGGCAAGACAATTCAATTAGATAAAGAATAGTATTTTTAATAAATGGTGTTGGATTAACTGTATATTCACAAGAAAAAATAAATTTGAATTTTTTATACAATAAGTAAAAATTAATTTACAATAGATCATAAACCTAAATATAAAAGTGAAAACTATAAAACACTAAGAAGAAAACATAAAAGTAAATCCTTGTGACCATGAATTAAACCTTCTTTGATAAAACACAAAAAACACAAATAACAAAAAAAGATATATTGGAGTTAAACAAAATTAAAAACTTTTGTACTGCAAGGGATTCTATTAAGAAAATGAAGAAACAACACACAGAATAGGAGTAAATATTTGAAAATCAAATTTTTGATAACGGACTTGTATCCAGAATATATTAAGAACTCTTACAACTTAGTAGCAAAAGATAAATGATCCAATTGAAAAATGAGCAATTTTGATTTACCCAAAATATATAAAACTAATTGATAAGTACATGACAAGATGCTCAACATGCATTATGGAAGTTCAAATAAAACCACAACGAGATCTCATTTCATACACACTAAGATGGCTATAATAAAAGCTAGATAACAACAAGTATTGGTGAGGATATGGAAAAAGTAGAACACTCATGCATTGTGATGAGAATGTAAAATGGTGCAGCCACTTTGGAAAACAATTTGGCAGTTCCTCAAAGTGCTATATATACATAGAATTTCTCTGTGACCCAGAAATTCCACTCTTGCATATGTACCCAAGAGAAATGAAAAGATACAACCACAAAAAAACTTGTACACAGATATTAATAATATCATTATTCATAATAGCAAAAAAGTGGAAACAATCCATCGACTGATAAACAGATAAATAAAATTTGACGTATCTGTATAATGTAATATTATTTGGCAATAAAAAGGAATAAAGTGTTGATACATGCTGCAAGATGGCTGAATCTTGAATGCACAACACTAAGTGAAAGAAGCCAGTCATAAAGGGTCACATATTGCATAAATCCATTTATAGGAAATGTCCAGAATAGGCAAATCCTTAGGATGGAAAGTAGATCAGTAGTTGATTGGGGCTGGGAGGTTGGTTGGTAATAAAGAGTGACTGATAATGGCTACAGAGTTTCCTTTGAGGAGGACAAAAATTGATTTGGTGACAGATGCACAACTCTGTGAATACACTGAAAACCAATGACTTGTACACTTTAAATGAGTGAATTGTAGGATATGTAAATTCTATCTCAATAAAGCTGTTAAAAGCAACAACAACAAAGACGGTAGTGCTTGGGTGCTTTCCAGAAGTCAAATTCCCTGAGCCAAGTGTACATGAGCCAAGAAATGAAAGGAAATAAGCCATACCTCTTAGAGAGCCTTCCCTATTAAGCATAGTATACCTATTGACATCATTCATTGTTAAACAGCTCGTTGGTATTCTTGTCTATAGATGCATCATCAAATGGTTAGCTATTTTGCTCATCATGATGGATACAGAATGTTTCCAGCCTTAAGTTTGATGTTGCAATATGTATATAGTCATATATATGTACATTTTATACATATATGCATACATACTTTGGTATACTTTTGGGAATGTCTCTGTGGTAATATCCTTAGATAAGTTATTTGAAGGGAAATATGGTGCCAAATAGTCACCAAAAGTTGCACCAATTTACATTACTACCAGCAGTGGAGAAAATTTCTATTTCCCCACATCTTTGTCAATACTATTTAGAATTGTAATAGGTGAAATAGAATACAGTTTTTAAAAAATAAAATTTATTTAGCTATGAAGAAGTCTAAGCATTATTCCATTTATTTATTGACCATTTGTATTTCTTTTCCTTGAACTCCTTGTTTTTTAATTCAGTTACAGAAAAATTAAAAATTCATGTTTTCATTGATATATAATGTTGTAAATGTCTCCTTTTGTTGTCAATTTTTTACTATAATTTGCTGTGTAATTTTCTAAAACTTTATACTGTCAACTTTGTTAATCTTTTTATTTATGGCTTTGGGTTTTGTATCATCTTAAAAAGGGTTTTCCTGCTTCAAGATTAGAAATAAACAAACTTAACCTTTCTTTTGATACTTTGTGGCTTTACTTTTTGTATTTAAAACTTTGATATACTAGTATACAGTATAGAATTTGTTTTGATATAACAAATAGGATGAAGACTCAACTTTATTTTTTTAAACGACTAAGACCTATTTCAACTTTACTCTTTTATTTGAAATTCACTTTTACATGAACAACGTTCGATAAATTTAAGTCTTTTTATAGACTCTGTATTCTATGCCCATAGTCTTCTATTTTGTTTTTAGAATTCAAGTATTTCATTATTTCAGTTTTAAAACATGTTAATAGTCCCTCTCATTGTTCATGTTTTGCTGAAATAGTCTGGCTAAGATCACTGGTTTATTTCTCCAGATTCATTTTGTTAATGTTCCAGAAAAATATCTTGTTGGTACTGGTATTGAAGAAAAAATGATATTTTAAAATAATGTGTCTTTCATATATTCAAATTTTCTTAAATATCTATCAATATAATTGGTAAGATTTCCTTCATGCAAATCTGGTATATTTCTTTTAAAGTTTGCTCTTATGTATGCTTTTGTTGATGTTATAAGTGAAATATTTTCCATTTCTCCATTACTTTTATCCTCTGATGATTGGTGTGTATATGAGAAAACATACGTTCATTCATACCTGTGCTTTACAACCAGTAATTCTTCCTGAATTACTTATTAATGTCAATGTTTTTCAGTAGATTCTCTTGTGTAATACAGTTTTATATTCATTAACTGTACATCTGTAAATAATTAAAAATTATTCTCCTTCCTAATATATATTATTTATATAGAATATATAATGCATAGATATTTATAAATTATATACACATATAGTACATAATCTAACATTTTTTGTCTAGTTACTTTGGCTAACTTTTCTGAAATTATGTTAAACACAAGTGGTAGTGACAGTGCGATTTCTTGAATTATTTTTGTTTTCAATAAAAATATCACTGTATTCTGTTTTAAGCATAATATTAGAATACTAGGGGCTCGGTGCAAATTAGTGCATGGGTGGGGTCTGGCTGGCCTGCCATGATGGGGACCCATTGGGCTGGGCCGTTGGGGGGGGGACCACAAATGGTTGGCGGATGGGGGTGTTGGGAGCCGATCATGGGAGTGGCCATCTGGAGGGAGGGGCTGCGGGCTGTTGGGACCCGGATCAGGCTGGTTGGCTGCTGCAGTGTGTGTCATAGCCACTGGTCGTTCTGGTCGTTCTGCCGTCCCAGTTGCTGGGCTTTTATATATATAGATATATGTATAACTGGCTTCCTCAGTGTTCTGGAAAATCCTCAACCATTATTGTACAAAGAAATCTATGCTGCTTCTCACTCTGCAGCACATGAGTAGTTGTTTTGTGAGAAGTAACTTTTGCTTATATGCCTTTGGATTGATGTGAGGTATAGTTTTGAAACTATTGTCTGTTTTTACAACTATTTTGTAAGATGACTATCCTGTCATGGGGTAGCTCTCTGGAGCTATCTTATATAATAAAACCCTAATATGCAAATCGACTGAATGGCAAAATGACCGGTCTCTATGACGCACACTGACCACCAGGGGGCAGATGCTCAACACAGGAGCTGCCCTCTGGTGGTAAGTGTGCTCTCAGAGGAGGAACGCCACTCAGCCAGAAGTCGAGCTCATGACTGGCAAGCACAGCGGTGGTAGCCCGCTCCCTGGGGAGTGGGCCTAAGCTAGCAGGAGGACATCCCCCGAGGGGTCCCAGACTGCACAAGGGCACAGGCCGGGCTGAGGGATCCCCACTCCAAGTGCACGAATGTCATGCACTGGGCCTCTAGTACAGCTTATATTTGAGTCATACTATCCCAAATATAGCTTTTATATTTAGTAAAAAGTTGTATGTACGTTTTCATGTATATGGTAAAAGACAAAACTAAGTTTTGTTTGTTTAGATTTATAAAATTGAACTATCCTTGCAATTCTAGGATTAATCTCATTTTATTGTGGTGAGTGATTTCTTTTTGTACTGTTGACTTATATTTAGTGAGCTTACAGTTCATATTTTGCATTCATCTAACTAAACATGAGTAGTCTGCAGATTGTGTGTGTGTGTGTGTGTGTATCTATTACCTTCTATTACCAGCAGTCTTTTGGTTCTTGCCCTTGCAAGAAGAATTTGCAAGTTTCTATCCTTTCTTATACTATAGAAAAGTTTATAGAGCATACTAAATTATATCTTATTTAAATGTTTGAAAGAACACCTCCTGCGAGTTCATCAAAACCAGTGCTGATGGTGTGTGTGTATTTGGAGGAAAAGGAGATGTTTTGATAATATTAATTTTTTCTGGGTTTATTGGTCTATTTAGATTTTTCTCTCTCCTGAGGTCAATTTTGTTAGCATCTATTTTTCTAGAAAAATTTTAGCTTGCCTTTCAAATTTATTTGTGGAGTCATGTATATTACTCTTTGATTACATTTATTACTCTGTATGCATAATTTTTATTTTTCCATTTCTATTCTTGTGAATTACATACTCTTTATTTTCTTAAATAAACTAGTCAATGGTTCATCCTTCTATTTTTTTAATTTTCTTTTTAAAGAAGCTACTCTTAGGTTTACTTATTAACTAGAGGCCTGATGCACGAAATTTGTGCAAGGGGCTCTGAGGGCCGATGCAGCAGCCCCAGCCCTCGGAGGAGCAGCCCCAGCCCTCACAGCAGCAACCCCAGCCACCACCCCAGCCTTCACAGCAGCAACCCCAGCCGCCACCCCAGCCTTCACAGCAGCAGCCCAGGCTTCATCCAGAAGGTCGTCGGTCTAATTAGCACATTATGCTTTTATTATTATAGATTCTATTATTTACTGTTTTCTTAGTTTATTTATAGTTGTTCTTTATTTCTTAAATTGACAAAATTCATTTATTTTCTTTGATTTAGGTATATAAGCATTAAAGATTATTAAGTTAGTCTTGTTTTATATTATGTTTTTATGATTATTATTTTCTACCTGTTTTATAATTTATTTTCATTTTTTTGAAGTTGTTTTTTTAAAAGGGGGTTTTATATATTTCCAAGTGGTTGTTATTTGAAAAACTTAATAATTCTTTACTTGTCAAATTTAATTGCATAGAAATAAATTTTGTGAAAACCTCAGATTGGCAACTTCATTGATATTTCGTTTTAATATAAAGGGGTCATCTGCCAAATCAAGACTATACACTCTTTGAAGATGTACATGGCTTGCCTACTGATAAGAATGAAATTGCTCTTGATGAATTCATAATGTTCAAGTTACTGCCTGCCCAAAGAGGATAAATTATATGATTATGACTCATTATATAAGATTCTTATTACATTATTCTTTCTTTGGAATGAACAGTTAGGGAGGTCTCTGCCAGTCCTGATCATGAATCGATAGTCTGCCTCCTTGTTCATATTTCCCTGGAAGACTGGTCTAGGGAGGAATGCAGCTTGGGTAAACAGCAAAGAGAAGGGACAAGAACACCTTTTCTATTCTATTGCTTCCAACATCTGCCTCCTGGTTAGCAAGAATGGAGGCTACAGACAGTGAGATATGGTAGCAGAAAAGTCTGCTGTAAGCTAAACGGAACCAGTTTGGCTGTTACTCCTTGAGAAAGCAGAGTAGGCTCAAAGGGGGTCTGAGTGGCCACAGTCCACTCTGGCAGGTTTGATGGGCACACTGGCAGTATTTCTTTTCCCCATTCGCTCTTTTATGAGACTTTCCCAAACACCTCAATCTCACAGACTGCGGAGTTTCATTACCCACCCACCCCATCTTTGAGATTCATTTCAATTCCATAAACAATGCTTATAGCATTTGTTCCGATTCTTTGGACCTCCCCAGAGATGGTGCCCATGGAGCCTTGGTACCCCTGAGTCAGCATCAGCAACATAATTTGCAGGTCCCAGTGCAAAATGAAAACGTGGGGCCTGTTCAAAAATCAAGAATCTCCAATGGAAATCGCACAGCATTAAAGCAGGAGCGGGCCTTCCTAAGCACAGGGCCCTGTGAGACGGCTCAGACCAAACTCCCAGGAAGCCAGCTCTGCCACCCATGGCCTCCCCAACAGTACCACGGACGATCAACGTCCCAGGAGCAATGTGGCTAAAACAACCAGAAAGAATCATGGCATGTCAAGAACAAGCCATCAAATCAGTGTCGATTACAGGAACACAGTTACCCTCCATTTCTGAAATTGAATGGACATTTTTTAAGAATATTAAGGTAACAGGATGAAACATCCTTCAGAGACCCTTTGGGCATAAAGCAGGATGTTTTCCTGCCATGTATCCTTAGCCTTATATGCTAGAAACCACACCTTATGTAACTCGAATCACTTGAGAAAGCTGCATTGCCCCCTACACCGTGCTGAAAATGTTTATCTGTTGTGTATTTTAACAGCTCATTTACTGCAGTCGCCTTTGCTCTCCTCCACTTCCTGTGTTTCCAAAGACCTCATAAGCACCTGTAGATGGCAATGTCATGAATTTCTGATGTGATTGTGATCGTGCTCTTGTGTAGTGGAATTCCAGCTACTTATTCCTCAGTGGGTTCTTAGATACTTTCACATGCAGCTATAGACCCAGACCCTAAGGTGGAAACAGGGACTCACCCAAATCACAAAGTCCTTTATTCACAATGACTAAACTAACCTCTACTCTGCTGCCACTGACTGACGTAGGAGCAGGAAGCCTGAAGGGCACGTGCTGATGAGACCATGCACAGGTGGGTGTGAGACATACATCAGTGTAGCTGTCAGGACCTAAGGTCACACTTTCCCAGAGGACTCATGCACAGGCTTTTTCCTAGATGGAGCTTTGTCATAATGGACATACGGTTTTCTCTGAGGTGCTCAAGTTAAAACGAGGCCATCAGGGTGGGCTCTAATCCAATATGACTGGTGTCCTTTCAAGAAGGGAAAATTTGGACACAGACATATCCAAGACAATGCAGAGACACAGGGAGAAGATGGCCATCTATAAGCCAAGGAGAGCGGCCTGGAACGAACCCTTCAGTCCCAGCCCTCAGAAGCATCCAACCCTGCTGACACCATGATTTCGTACTTATAGCCTCTAGATCCGTGATGGCGAACCTATGGCACGTGTGTCAGAGGTGACACGCGAACTCGTCTTTTTGGTTGATTTTTCTTTGTTAAATATTTATAATATTTATATTATAAATATATAAAATATTTATATATTTAAATATGGTTGCAAATATCAAAAAAATTCTATATGTGACACTGCACCATAGTTAAGTTAGGGGTTTTCAAAATGCTGACACGCCGAGCTCAAAAGGTTCGCCATCACTGCTCTAGATCTATGAGACAATAAATCTCTGTTGTGTACCGGTAAGCCATCCAGTCAGTGATACTTTGTTATAGCAGCCTGAGCAAACTCAACACCATCTTAGCTCAGCTGCTGTCAATTTATTGTTGCATTAAAAAATAAGACTCATAGGAGTTATTTTTGAGATAGTTTATAGATGAAATAACACATGAGAAAGTGTGCTTTTATCATCAAACCTTCAGTACACACAGAGAACCAGTGACAACTATGAATGCAACACTTGCCAAATAATTTGTTTTAATTATGGAAGCTGTCATGAAATGTGTTGCTCTATAATCTTCCTACTTAGAATGTTTGAAAGTCTCTGTTTCAACCTGCTCTCAACCCATGACACTACTGGCTGATAGTGTCACAAAAATGTTTCTCAGTGCCATTTCAAATAGTATTTTTAGATAACATGATCCTCAAAAAGTCACATGAAAATAACAAAGAAAATAAAAGATGGAATAATTGTTAGGTTAAAGATGGAGCAAAGGCACAAAGATAAACTAAAATGCATTAATATGATATTTTATAGAAACTGCACTTTTATGGGGCTCTACGAAAGTCCTTAGTGGCCCATGAAAATTCTTACCTTTAAGTGTTTCATGCAATTCCACAGAATGGCTTCCAATGCAAATTCTAATATTCCCTAGAGGCTTTGTTAAAATCTTACAGTTTTTAAAATCCATCAAAATATAACTTGAACATTCTTAATGAATTATGTTTATATTTTAGTGGCTTTGATTTTTCTAAAAACATCAAGATCTCTCTTAAATATAATGTTTTAAATTATATGCCTTTAAATATAGTTGCTCAAAGATACAGCTGTCAAATACTATTTGATATTATAAAATAACTAATGCAAGAACAGTTATGGGAAATATCGGATAAACTATCAAGCAGTTAGCTCATATCCATCTGTTTTTTTTTAATGGATTATTTTGAACTATAAGAAGAAAGACTTCCCCCCGTGTCGCTGCCCCGCCGTCTGGTCCCACGAACCCACGACCACCGGCCGACCACCATGGACAAATCTCCCCTGCACTGGCCTGCACCATGTCTGGTTCCTCCAGCGTCACCGCTATGAAGAAAGTGGTTCAACAGCTCCAGCTGGAGGCCGGGCTCAACAGCGTGAAGGTTTCCCAGGCAGCTGCAGATTGGAAACAATTCTGTCTGCAGAATGCTCAACATGACTGGAGTATCTTCAAGTACCAATCCCTGCAGACCCCCGAAAGTTTGTTCCTTTTTGTAGTAAAATGAATTTTGAAGGTGTTCTAAACCACTGTTCTTGAACTGGTGAATATTCAAAGAGAGCTAGATCTGAAGCCTGTACCAAAAGCTTACCCTATAACATGTGCCATACTATACAAACTTCTGCTTTTGTCAGTCCTTAACATCTATCTCTCTGAATTTTCATGAATTTCTATTTCACAAGGGTGATTACTTTATATACACTAGCAGCAGCATACAAATAAAATACTTAGTATAAAAAGTAAAAAAAAACAACAACAAAAGAATAAAGACTTAATGAATCCAAACCAGGGGAGGGTTGGATCCCAGAACTGTAATGGCTATTTGCTTTGCTTTGTTTAAATTTGTGCAACATTAGTTCCATTTATTTATTTCCCCTTGGCTGTCTAGGATACTATTCAACTATGAAACAAGGTAGAATCAGAAGAAGCAGATATATTGTGCTCCACTATTTCCTTTTCTACACAAATATTCTTTTATTTCTGGAATGAAAAGTGTGCTCTCCAACTTTACTAAAGGAAGAACATACTCGTAGTTAACCAAACTGGAGATCCATAAGAGGGAGAAAAAGTAGGGCTTTTCATTTTCTTTAAATTGCAAGCAATTGCGAGCAATAAGAAAATATTTTGATTATAAGAAAAGTTGAATGAATGGCAGAAAGAGACATGCAGACAGTTGTGAAGATCTATGGTCTCCAAATATGTGACAATAGTCAGCACTTCAGACACGGCATATCAAGGTATATGTAGGAGACATCTCTTGTTCTGTCTTACCAAGCCTTTTCCTTCTTTCCATAGCAGAACCCCTCTTCACGTAGACATCCACCCTAGCACACAATATCAGGTCTACGGTTCTAGAGAGCTGCTAGCATAGAACACCTCTTCCAGGCCCCAGGAGTGGATGGGTGTGCTACTAACCAAGTCACTGAGGGCTCTTCTCTAGGTATTTTGAATAGCATCTAAAGAGAGTGTAGTGACAACCATTGTATAAGAAAAATTTCAGAAAGTGACTAATTAGTCATTAGTTTTACTGAGAAAGTAAAACAGAGATGAAAGATGACCAGAAGAGAGCCTCCAACAGCAAACTGGCCTTTCTATGGCATGACAACCACTAAATTCCCCATATTGCCTAAACTAGTGGGGTTAAACTAATCTCTCTTGTAACTGAAACAATCAACCAAAATCCTTTCTGTCTCTCCCTTTCATTTCCCAAAAAAAATTAGAAAGAGTTGTTTCATATGAAGGAATCATTCACAGGGAAAAAGTTACAGTTGTTCTCAACAAACTTTTATATTAAACTTGTATTTGATTTTAATGTGGGGGGGAAAAAAACCACCTTGATTTTTGCACTATCTCTTGAATCTGTTCCTTGCTTTCATTCCCTTCACCATTAGCCCAGTTCCTCAGGCTTTCATTTTTCTCCCCACCTCGATTGCTCTCACCCACCAATAAATCATTATTGATAAAATCATCTGGGGTTATGCTATTGGTGTGACAATATGCATGCCCCAACTTATTGGTGTGATATTCAAGGCCATCTTCCCTTCCAGCCACCTGTCTCTATAGTCACCATAGTCCCTCATGTTTGCTCTATTAGACTTGTCACCATTCCTCAACAGTGCCCCTGCGTTTGGCCATGTGCTTATCTTTGCATATCTTAATTCTGCTTATCCTTAAAAGTCCATTTTAAATCTTTGGAGATTTCCTCAGTCTCACTACAGAGAATGAATGGCCTTCTTATCGGTATCCCCTAGTATTTCCTTCCTTCTTTTTCATGTTAGGTTAGTTGCAAATATCCTTTTTCTCTCCAAGCACAGTAAGTTATTTCATGCATTCATTCAACAAGTATTTGGCATCTCTCTGTGTGGGGCACTGCACTGGACACTGGGGATACAGTAATCAACCCCCTCCTCAGGGAGGATTGTGAGTTTGTTTTTGTAGGACTTGCAACTTAATTACACCACTAAGTATGCAAATAAACTTCAATGATAGAGACATGAAAAAAGTACAGAATATTCAAAAAGAGTGCAGGAGCTAGCTCGGTGAAGCCGGGAGAGCTGCACAGGCAGAAGCAGAGTGTAAAGGCTATGGGGAAGGAGAGGGCAGGGCTCCTCTGAGAAAATGACAGAGGAGTGAGACTGGAGAATGGTGCAGCTAGAAAGGGAACGTGGGGATGCTGGCCAGTCCGTGAGGGCAGCACACAGGGCTCTGGAAGGTCTGGGGTGAATTTGGGCATTATGCTGAGGGCAGCTGGGTACCGGGAAGAGTTCTTGGGGGTTAGGGGGAGTGACATGATAAGCTTAACAGTTTAAAGGACAGATTGCTGTTTAAAGGGAGGGAAGAGGTCTGGGCAGGCCTGTGAGAAGCTGGGGTGGTGATACAGGCCTGAGACAGTGGTGGCAACTGGCAGGCAGTGAAGTGGAGTGGCAATCCTTAGAGAAGTCCACAGGATTTGGTAACTGATTAGATGGGGTTAGTAGGTGCATCCAGGCCCCTGCTGTACACATCTCTTCTAATGCATATACACTACCTCATATATACTATGTCTCCATGATGTGTATTGGATTGAACTATTGTAATGTACCCATAACTTACCAAGGATACTAAGCAGTTCATATGATCTATATATATAAAACCCTAATATGCAAATAGACTGAACGATGGAAAAACTGAACTGAATAACTATACAACCGGTCGTTATGACATGTGCTGACCACCAGGGGGTGCTCACAGAACATGGCGGTCATCAGTGGTGGGCGTCGGCAGCAGGCAGCAGAGCACAGAACATGGTGGGAGTCGGCCACAGGGGGATGGTGGAGCAGGTGAGCGGGGGTGCCAGACCAAGGGAGGGCACCAGTCGCTGTCATGGGGACAAGCCTCTGGTGGTCACTGAAAATTCTTTGCTCCTGTGCGCCATGGTCCCACCCGGTGCTTGCATCCACTGCTGGCCCCAATCGCTCCCCAGCAGGTGAGAGTGGGGCCGGTGCCATCAGCACGTGGGAGTGGTTGCGGCAGGAGCAGGGCTGCTGGCAGATAGGGGACCCAGGGCCGCAGCAGGAGGGGCTGGGTGGAGGTGTGGAGGATGAGCCAAGACCCGTCCCTGTGCCCACCGCAGCCTCTCAGCCCACAGTTCCTTTCAAGGTGCACAAATTCGTGCACTGGGACCCTAGTATACAATATTGGTAAAACAAAGTGTGTGTGTGTGTGTGTGTGTGTGTGTGTGTGTGTGTGTGTGTGTGTATACTGCATAATTTTAGGTCTTAAATTTGGGATAAGAATTTATCAAAAGATATAAGCACAAAAAGTTATATAAGACCACTCTCACTTAACCCAGACTCATACATTTTTATAATTGGTGTTAGATTAAAACAGGGCTATTAAGAGTGTTCATAAGTTGTAGGTAACCTTGTGGATTCACCTCACAAAATGACGCTGGGAGTTATTTGTTTCACTGAGACTGTCCTTTTGCCTGGAGCTTTGGAAAATATTTTCATATGACTGTGATTGCTCTCTGTAGTCAATACAGTTAATCATCTTTCTGCTTCAACTAGCAAGTACTTCCTTCTTTCAGCTGTTCCTCCAAATTCACTGATGCCAGATCTAATCTAAAGCTTTAGGCCTTTCACATCTTCTCTTATTGTTCCTATCCATTTAACTGCTCATCTGAAAATAGAACTTCTCTGCATCCCTTAAGATTTCTTTGATAAGATGAACTGAAAGGAAATGAGGAACCATTCTTAACAATTTGGACTAACAACAGAATAATGGTTAGTTAATTTAAGAGTATTATAAGTTAAACTCTCCATTAGCAAAAACCAAATATATGATAACATCTCTAAGCAATTGTATTATCTAGTTAACTTGTCATTGGGTGGGTGATGATTTGACTCCTTAATCTTCATTTTATCAGCCACAGCCTTCCATGGGGTAAACAATTTTCCCATTACAGACAAATGGACACTGGACAGTCCATCCCAAAATGTTATTTTCTTAAAGATTAGAGAAATGGCAAATGTCTATTCAATGGAAGGAAAGAATCTAAGACAATATAAAGGGTGGATGAGGAGCCTTTTGATGGCTAAAGGGAATAGTAGGCCAGCAGTCATATTAGGCCAGTGGTCAGTGGTCCCCAGGCCAGATTGCCCCTTCTCTGAGAGAAGACACCCCTTGGAAATATCCTGTCAGTAATGTGGAGTGAAAAATTGATGGTGACAATGACATGTATTTGTTGAGGTCCTACCATGGGCACTTTATGATATTACTAGAGGCCTGGGGCATGGAATTCATGTGCGGGTTTGGTCCCCAGGCCTGGCCTGAGATCAGGGCCATCTTCCCCAGCTGCCAGCAGCTGCCCCTCCCCCCCGCCCCACCACTGCCACCCACTCCCAGTTCCCTGTTTGACATTGGGCAATCGGAGCCTGCCAGCCAGGGGGGAACCGAGAGGTTGGCCAGCAGGCCCCGATCAGGTGATCAGGGCCTGCGGGCTGGGGGCAGCTCCTGCGTTAAGCATCTGTGTCTGCCCTCTGGTGGTCAGTGCGCATTATAGTGGCCAGTCATTTCTGCCATTTGGTCCATTTGCATATTACCCTTTTATTGTATAGGATTACCTTGAGTGCTTGGGTTTGAACTCATGCTCTACAGCTCACTAGCTGTGTGACCTTGGGCAAATTGCTTAATCACTTAGTGTTTCAGTTTTGTCTTCTGTAAAATCGGGATAATAATGTTCTCCACGTTAATCAGGTAGTTGTGTAGATTAAATGGGTTAATATACTAAATGGTCATCAAAAGAACCTGGCACAGTAAGTCCTACATAAAAATTCCTGCCAATAAGCCTATGTAAGTTTAGTTGCTATCGTTGTCATTATTATTGTCTTCATTATATGGATGGATAAACTAAATTAAGTAACTTAATCAAGGTATAATGTTAGAAGTGGCAAAGCCAGGATTCAAACTCAGCTCTTTCTCACTGCAAAGTATATATTCTTTCTATTATTTTCCTCCCCTCCCTCAAGAAGAGTTCAAATCTAGGCCCTACAATTTACCAGTTTTGAGACCTTGGGCCTGTTACTCGACCCTCAGTTTTCTCATCTGTAAACTAAAATAATACTGTCTCATCAATTTGCTGTGATGATTAAATACAATGACATGTCAAGTTAGAAGCACAAAGCAGGTAATCAGTACAAGTTCATTTTCCCTCCCTTTTCATTGAGACTCTTGAGCCAGTGGCCAAGACTCATAAGAATTTTCCTGCCTGCTTGGTACATCTGCTTTACTCTCTCTTGCAACTGACTTATTAGAGGAAGAAAGCTCCAGATGATTTTATTTATTTATTTTTTCAATCTTTCATTTCTTTATTGATTAAGGTATTACAAATGTGACCTCATTCTCTCCATAAACTCCCCCTGCCGACTCATGCCCTCACTCCCCTGTTGTCTGTGTCCATTGGTTGGGCTTATATGCATGCATACAAGTCCTTTGGTTGATCTCTCTCCCTTACCCCCACCCTCCCCTACTTTCCCTCTGAGGTTTGACAGTCTTATCGCTGCTTCTCTGTCTCTGGATCTATCCCTGTTCATCAGCCTATGTTGTTCACTACATTCCACAAATTAGTGAGATCATGTGGTATTTATCTTTCTCTGACTGGCTTATTTCACTTAGCATAATGCTCTCCAGTTCCATCCATGCTGTTGCAAATGGTAAGAACTTCTTTTTTACCACAGCGTAGTAGTCCATTGTGTAGATGTACCAGAGTTTCTATTTATTTATTTATTTATTTATTTATTTATAATATATTTTATTGATTTTTTACAGAGAGGAAGGGAGAGGGATAGAGAGTTAGAAACATCGATCAGCTGCCTCCTGCACACTCCCTACTGGGGATGTGCCCGCAACCAAGGTACATGCCCTTGACCAGAATCGAACCTGGGACCCTTGAGTCCACAGGCCGACACTCTATCCACTGAGCCAAACCAGTTAGGGCTGTACCACAGTTTTTTAATCCACTCATCTGCTGATGGGCACTTAGGCTGTTTCCAAATCTTAGCTATGGTGAATTGTGCTGCTATGAACATAGGGATGCATACATCCTTTCTGATTGGTGTTTCTAGCTTCTTGGGATATATTCCTAGAAGTGGGATCACGGGGTCAAATGGGAGTTCCATTTTTAGTTTTTTGAGGAAACTCCATACTGTTCTCCACAGTGGCTGTGCCAGTCTGCATTCCCACCAGCAGTGCAAGAGGATTTTAAATACAAAACAAAACAGCCTCCTGAAAAAAATCACAATATGATCTTGCTCAGTGAATGTAGAAAATGAAAAACACTTCAAAGAACTGACATCATCACACAAATGCATTTTCATCTGGACTTTGGATAAAATTGACCTAAATCAGGAGAGTGCTGGTTTCATAGCAAGAGAAGAATGTCATCTAGAAATTGTAAGACTCGTAATGTTGTAATAGTTGTTTAAAGAAAACTCAGAGCCTACTGGAAATTAACTGATTCTTGTACTAAAGGCTCTCCACTAAATAATTCAGAAGTCAGCTATGAAGTGCTTTTATCACTTCTAATACAATTGACTATTATGCAATTCAGTTAATACCTAACATTTATTATGTGCCAGGTATATTAAATGTTTTATGTACATTATCATGTTTGATCTGCTCAATAGCCACATGAGGTAGAAACTATTATTATTTCAGTTAAGTTATACATAAGGAAACCTAATTTGCCCAAGCTTGGCTAAGAAGGAAGTGGAGCTGGGTAGGTGGAGACACCTAATACTTCTCTGAATTGGTTCTACCCTGCTTCCTGGCAACATGGGAAGACTATACTTGCTAGACCCTAGTAGTTAGGCAAAGCCATAAGACTCCTCTAGCCAAGGAAGCATGGATGAAAATGATGGTGACACATGGATGCCAAGGTATTCTAATGCATACTAACTTTTCCCCTTGCCTTGGCAAATTGGGAAGTCACATGTTTACATAGCAATGTCTCAAGTTGGAAGGAGCTTCAATTCCTGAGACACTGGATAAAGGAGAATCATTATTGACCTGCATCAGGTTTTACATGAAATATAAAGAAATACATTTACAATATATTAAACCACTGATTTTTCAAGATTAATTTGTTCCTGTAGCATAACCAAGTACCAGTCTAACTAAACACTGTGTTGTTTTATTGGGCAGAACTCAAATTCTTAACAATGTTTGCTAAGAACCCAGCCCTAAAGTTAGTCTTTTAATAATATTTAAGATGCCATTGAAAAGAATTATAGAATGTTTCAACTGTCTTCTCTCAGAAAGTAGACAAGAAGTGACATTTATAGAACCACTTGTTTGAAATCCCTGAAATTTGTGTTGTTGCCTTTCTTCGTGTTTATGAATAAAGGCAGTCATATAATTTGGAGGTGCTACTAATACTCAGCAATGTTTCTATGTCATTGAGCCAAGTTCTCCGCTTGAAATGATGGCTAGTCATAGTAAGAGAGCTGAAATGCAACAGGTTAGGAAACTGAGGCAGAAAATGAAGGAATTATAAATGGAAAATCTAAAGCTGAGACTCACATTTTTCAAATCCTAGTACCTTGTTCTTACATGGGAGAAAATGGCCAAGAAGAGTGCTGAAGAGCCTTGTTAATACTGCCATGATAGAAGAACTTGAGTCACCAGGTGACTCTAGGTCAGTGGTTCTCAACCTTCTGGCCCTTTAAATACAGTTCCTCATGTTGTGACCCAACCATAAAATTATTTTCGTTGCTACTTCATAACTGTAATGTTGCTACTGTTATGAATCGTAATGTAAATATCTGATATGCAGGATGGTCTTAGGCGACCCCTGTGAAAGGGTCGTTCAACCGCCAAAGGGGTCGCAACCCACAGGTTGAGAACTGCTGCTCTAGGTTATTTAGAACTGCCCTGTTTGTAGCATTCAGTCAGAGGCAATTTCTCTCAGCTGTGGACATTATTGGAGGCCCCCATGGTTTCAAGAACAGATCACAATAGGGCTGCCTTTTTACAGACTTGAAGTTCACTATGTTCCTACCTTTGTGAGACATCTGCTGAGCACACAAAGATGAAGGGGAAACAGAATGGTCTAGAGCGCATGGGTGGTGATAATTATAGCAGGAATGTAAAATAAGAGGACAAAAACATTTCCAGCTCAAAAAAAATGTGTGGTTCTATGAGCAAGGGCAAATGAAGTCTCCAGAAGAAGGGGAAACTAGCTAACAGGTAATGTAGGATAAGTGCTGCAGATGCAGATGCCATTGGCTGGACACAAGCCCAATCTTCCATCAGTTAGTCTCTGCTTATTACAGAATTTGGTACAATTGTTGAGCAATTATTCTCTTGGCACAAGGATGATAAACCTCGTGTGCAAGATATTTCCTAGGAGAAAATCAGCTTTTTTTGGATGGTGCATGAATCCTTCCAGTCCTTTAATCTGTATTGATTAAATGTACATATAATCTACAAAATGACTCTCTGGTGTCTTAAGAATATGAACACAATCTCTTATATGTTTAGCTTGATCCCTGTCTACATGGGAAAGTCCAGAAAAGTTAGCTTTAGGTTTCTCTGAGGAATAGGTTACTAGTAAATAGTAAGAAATGAAACTAATGTTTTCCACTTGGAAAGTTTTGGTCACATAAACAGGAGGGCATCTGATACATGAGAGACACTGATCTGTAAGGTCATATGCCTGGGGCACATTAGTAAAGCTGTGGCATTTGAATGCAGACAGAACTGAGTTGGAATCTTAATTCATAGCAAGTGAATTATTTTACTTTTCTTTTTTAAAAAAATATATTTTATTGATTTTTTACAGAGAGGAAGGGAGAGGGATAGAGAGTTAGAAATATCGATGAGAGAAAAACATCAACCAGCTGCCTCGTGCTGGGTATGTGCCCACAACCAAGGAACATGCCCTTGACCCTTCAGTCCGCAGGCCGACACTCTATCCACTGAGACAAACCGGCTAGGGCTTTTTTACTTTTCTTACCTTCAATTTTCTCAAAACTCAAACAAGGACATTAAGAGCAACTTTAGACATTTGAGCAAACTGCCATGCCTCCTCTTAGGTGTCAGCTGTTGCCTTGTTTATTTTGCCTGAAACATCCTTTCCCCTAACTTTTCTGGTGATTCCTATTGCCTTCTGCCTTAGTCTAGATGAGGGGTTCTCAACCTTGGCTGCACATTAGAATCACCTGGGAATCTTTTTAAAATCCTGATTTCTGAGCCTCATCCTCCGGAAATTCTGTTTCTTTGTTACTAATGTTGTGGCCCCACCCCATAACAGAGAAACAGAATTTCCGGAGGATGAGGCCCAGAAATCAGGATTTTAAAAAGATTCCCAGGTGATTCTAATGTGCAGCCAAGGTTGAGAACCACTGGTCTAGAATCAGATGCTCTTGCCTCCTCTAAGAAGGCCCTTCTGCTTCCCCAGGACAGGATCAGGTTCCAGGGATCACACAGGTGCTTCTTGAATTCCTGCCTTCACAGTAGGTAGGAACTTTCACATTAATAGTAACATCCTGTTTATGTGTTCATCTCTCAACTGCAAGTTTATGAAGAGCAAGGGCAGCTTCTTTTATCATGGACATCCCAGCACTAGGAAAGTGACTGGCATAGCAAAATGAATATTTATGATATCATTCATTTAATAAGTAGTTATGCCTACTATATGTTAGGCCTCATTTTAGACCCTGGAAAAATAACAGTAAAGAAAACAAAATCTGAACCCTCTTGTATCATATTCTTATAGGAGAAAAAAGACAATAAGCCAATAAGTAAAATATACAGTAGGTCAGATGGTGATACACTGTCTCCAACCACATCCCATCCCTATCCCCAACCAAAAGCCACCTTCATCTCTATCTTTTTCCATGTCCTTGGGCCCAACCTCAGCCCCACTGGGCCTCTATTCCTCCCCATTTTCATCTATAATATTCCATACTGAAATTCACTTCTGTCACTATCCCCAATTACTGAATTAATAAATGAATAAATAATAGAATAGCTTTGAGGCCTGGCTGGTGTTGCTCAGTGGTTGAGCCTCAACCTATGAATCAGTAGGTCATGGTTCAATTCCTGGTCAGGACCCAGATTCAGGCTCAATTCCCAGTAGGGGGCATGTAGGAGGCAGCTGATCAGTCATTCTCTGTCATCATTGATGTTTCTATCTCTCTTGTCCTTTCTCTCTGAAATCAATTTTGGTGTCCCAAAATTCACGCAAGAAGTAATTTTGATAGAAAACACAGGTTTATAATTAAAAATTGTAAATTTTTTATCGATTCATAGAGTATACAGTATAGGGTTATGTATGGAATAGCATATTGGGTAAATGGCCTCCAGGGCTTTGCTGGCACATACACACTCTTTTGTTGAAATTTTCCATGACCGTTTTGCATAAATGTGGCTGAATTTCATTGATACAGCGCTCAATTTCCTCTTTCAAGGCGTGGATGGTCATGGGCTTGTTGGCATAAACCTTAGACTTCAACAAACCCCAAAGAAAAAAGTCCAACGGTGTTAAATCGCATGATCTGGGCAGCCAATTCTGATCACCAAAACCGGAAATTACACGACCAGGAAATGACTCATGCAGTAATTGAATTGTTTCTCGGGCTGTATGGCATGTGGCACCTTCTTGTTGAAACCACATGTCGTCCACATCCATACCTTGCAATTTAGGCACAAAAAACTGGATTATCATGTCGCGATAGCGAGCACCATTAACTGTTATTGCCTGAGCAGCCACATTTTCGAAGAAGAATGGTCCAATGATGCCTCCAGCCCAAAATCCGCACCAAACAGTGACATGTTGTGGATGCATTTATTTCTCAACAATCACTCGTGGATTTTCTAAACCCCAAATGCAACAATTTTGTCGATTAACCAAGCTATCAGATGAAAATGAGCCTCGTCGATGAAGATGATTTTGTTCGAAAAATCAGCATTCACTTGTTGTTGTTCCATAATCCATTTGCATATGTGCCAGCAAAGCCATGGAGGCCATTTACCTGATATGCTATTCCATGCATAACCCTATACTGTATACTTTATGAGTCAATAAAAAATATACAATTTTTAATTATAAACCTATCAAAATTACTTCTATCAAAATTACTTCTTGCGTGAATTTTGGGACACCCTTATATTTATGGGGAGAGAGAGAGAGAGAGAGAGAGAGAGAGAGAGAGAGAGAGAGAGTTACTGTGTGTATTATTTGAGATAATTACAGTAAAGGCCCTAACACAGGCCTGGCCCAATTACATGCTCAATAAATTATTCTTTCACCCCATTCTCTCTGCGATTGAGTCTTGTCATTTACTTCTTTAAAACTCAGTGGATCAGAAATAATGAGATATAAAGCTAACACTTTGAAAACATACAAGAAAAAATTTTTAAAATACTCCAATATTCAGCATTTGAACTGTATCATAGCTGCTATCTTCACTTAAAGCATTTGTAGAATTTTCATAGCACTTCAACGTATTTATTACCAAAAAATCCTGGTAATCTTATAAGAAAAAAGTCTTAAACTTTATAGACAGTGGCTGGATCATTGCCTCAGTTGCAACTATTATATAATCACTATTTGCTTGATAGTCAATACGGTTGGTAAGGGTCATTCAGGGTTGGAGAGTTAGAGGGAACAGGGTCTTGGTTCAAATTTCTGCTCTGCCATACTAACCCTAGAAGATTACAATTTCCTTAATGCCTCTCATTTGATTTATTAATCTATATGATTGAAATAATTAAATCATGAACCTCCCATGGGTTTCTTTGGGTTTTTTTTTTACTAATAGAAACTGAAGAGAGCGCCAATGAGTTAAACTATAAAAAAAGCCTTAGAAGAGTGCCTTAAATATAGGAGATGTTGGGTAAATGTTAGCTCTTAATAATTCTACTTCAAGATTGCCATGCTCTCCCACACTATTCACTTCATAATTCAACTATTAATGGTTTAGAATACTAGATAATTTTAATTATGAAGTCATAATATTCTCATTTTGATATTTCTCAATTACTTTATACGTACAAAATTGAACACTTTCTGTTTAAAATAAAAAATTCATTCAGAGTACTTGTACTATCATGATTAGTAGAATTGTTTTTTTTTAAATGAGTCTTTTCTTGAACAGTATAAAGATTAAATCTTAAAAAGGTAAAAAAGAAATGTTGATGTCAACTTTTCTGGTAAATGAAATCTATAGCTACAATTTATTTGGGGTATCTGGATTTAAGGCATCTGTAATGTTTATTCTGTACAAATATAAGTAATCATTGTCAGAGAAACAAATTCTCACTATGGATATATGTCATCCAATCTTATGTATTTCTACAAATTAAATAACATAACTCTGAGAAGTAACAAAACCACTGGAAGTGTAAATATATATGAATCAACAAAAACATAATCAGACTTACAAATTTCATCAGACAGACATCTCATAACTAAGGATATACAGAAGAAGCCATGTGGAGACCGGTAGGAGGAGAGGAGACTCCAAACAGGCTGGTCCCACACCCACATATGCAATGGACCCCAGCCCTACACAATGCTCCCTAGCCCAGGGTTCCAGTGCCAGGAAGCAAAGTCCCATAACTTCTGGCTGTGAAAACTAGCTGGTATTGTGTATGAGTGATATGGAGGGCTTCTGGAGTCCCAGGTGTTCTTCTTAAAGGGCCATGCACAGTTTTATTCATACTCACTTTCTCTGAGCTCCAGCACCTGGAGAGCAGCTTGAAAGGCACTAGGAACATACAGGAAGGAAATGAATAGTCTGGCTTCAGAACAAAGGCTGGAGGGGGAACTTTCTCCCATACAAAAGTGCTAACAGAGGCCATTGTTCCTTGGGTGAGCCCTCCCCCACAGAGCTGGCAGTGGGCACCATATCTGAGTCTCCACCAACCTGGCTAACACTGTTAGCCTAGCCCTGGTGGTGCCCTGAGACCCTGCCTCACCCAACTTGCAGGTCTATCCTAGCTGTTTCCAGTGGCTTTTCCAACAAACAGCCTGTCTTGGCTCATGTTCAGACTTTCTAAAATCTCTCATACAAGCAGAATCTGGGCTTTGGTATGCCCCATACATTTTGCTAAGTGCATGAAGCCTTGCATAGCAGCAGCTTGCTAGGGTTTGCAGCTTGACCTCTCCCAGGAACCTCCTAGTCCAGACAAGTAGCAGCCATCTGAAGATTACTTTGTAGCTTATTCAAGCTGGCCCTGTACAGAGCACAAGTGGCAGGTGATCTTGGCCTGTACTTCCTGTGAGGCTCCAGAGCCATCACACACAGTGGACAACTTCAGACTGTGAGGAAGCATTAACCTATTAGGTCCACCATCAATACACTCAAGAGGTGGACCCAGCAGGCACCAGAGCCCCACTGAAGTGAGTGAGTTCTGCTCTATTCAGTTGGCCCTACAAAGAAGATCCTCCCTGGAAGTCAATGCCAATCTTTGCAGCCAATCTGCCTGAGGGTAAATCCCTCCTATTTACCTACCAAGAGAAATCAGGGTTCAACTAGAACAGGAGGATACACACAGTCCACATGGGGGGTTGTACCTGGAGCCCTCAGCTCAAGTGACCAGAGAGGTTGTGCCACTGGGCCCTACAGGACACCTACTACACAAGGCCACTCTACCAAGACCAGGAGATATAGCAACTCTATCTGATACATATAAATAGTAACACAGCAAAAAAGAGGAAGCAAAGAAACATGTCCTAGATGAAAGAACAGAACAAAACATCAATAAAAGAATTAAATAAAATGGAGAAAAACAATCTACAAAATGCAGAGTTCAAAATACTTATTATAAGGATGTCCATGAACTTAAGGGAAAAGTAGATAAACTTTCTGAGAACTTCAACAAAAAAGATAACAATTATTTAAAAAAGGAGATAGAAAACATAAAAAAGGAGCTGCCAGAAATGAAGAATAAACATTACAGGGAATCAACAGTGGAGTAGATGAAGCAGAGGATCAAAACAGCAATTTGGAAGATAAGGAAACATAAAACACCCAATCAGGACAGCAAAAAGAAAAAAGAATTTACAAATTGAGGATAGTATAAGAGCCTCTGGGACAACTTCAAGTGTACTAACCTTCGCATCATGGGGATGCCAGAAGGAGAAGAGAGAAAAGTTCCTATATGTCCCTTTGCAGCCATGTCTCACCTCACTCCCTAGGCAGCCATTGCTCTAATTTCCACACCACAAGTTAGTCTGCTCTTTTTGAACCTCATATTAATGGATTAATGTACTAATGAGTCTGTTTTGTCTATCTTCTTTTGCTTAATGGATTTAAAATTCATACAAGTGGTTGCAGGTATCAATATTTTATTTTTTTATTGCTGAGTTATGTTCCATTGTATGAACATATCATAATTTATGCATTCTCCTATTGATGAAAATTACATTATTTGGAGATATTATAAATAAAGCTGTTATGAAGATTCTTGTAAAAATGTTTTCTGTGAACATATATTTTATTTTTCTTGGTTAAATACTTAAAGTAAACTTTGGGTTATACAGTAGGTGTATGTTTAACTTTATAAGAAACTTCCCAACTCTTCTCCAATGCATATCACTATCAGTAATGCATGACAAGTCCAATCTCTCCAAGAGCCGGTGTCACATCTTTTGAAGTTTATCCATTCTAGTTGGTGTAAAGTGATATCTTATTGTGGAACTCTTTAGCATTACCATGATGACCAAGGAGGTTGATCACTTTATGTGTGTTTATTGGACATTTGTACATCTTCTTTGAAAAAGTATGTGTTCAAATCTTTCCCAACATTTTAATTGGATTTTGCCTTTTTTATTGATGTAAATTTGGTCTACAACATTATATAAGTTTTAGGTATAAAGCATTGTAATAATTTTTGCATTTTAATAATTATTTTGTGGAGAAACCAAGATGGCGGCATAGGTAAACACCGGAAATTGCTGCCTCACACAACCACTTCAAAAATACAACTAAAAGACAAAACAGACATCACCCAGAACCACAGGAAGGCTGGCTGAGTGGAAATTCTACAACTAGAAGGAAAGAGAAAAGCACACTGGGACTCAGAGGAGGTGCGGAAGGAAAGTGCAGAGGCACGCAGAAAGGGCTGGCAACTGAGGGCATGGTTGTCTTTTTCAATCGGGAGGGAGACACAAGCTCCCAACTGCTCTGAACTCCAGTTCCGGGTGAGTCTCTGGGGACATACGGGGAGAAACTGGAATGTCTGGCATCGGTCGGAACTCGAGGGCGGCTTTCTCTCAGAGGTGTTTGCAGCAATTACCAGGACACTGAGACCCGGGGCCTCTTAGGGCAAGGCTGAGGATCAGCCATACCTGTAAGCTTTGCCCTGTTGATTCCCTGAGACCCCACCCCACCCAAGGCTTTTGCATATGAATGGCCTGGCCCTTTGCAATCTAAAATTACCTAATGAACTGCAGCTGGGTCAGAGAGACCCAGAACAACCAAAAGAAGGTCCAAAGCTCCACAGCAGCTTGCATTGCTTCACAACTGGGCCTCATCTGGGCACCTCCAAACCCCAAACAAAGAAGCGGAATCTGCAGATCTCTCCAGAGCTCCTGCTGGGTAGCCTCAGGAAGAGGCTAAATTAGCACCTCCTTAGAGATCCAAGAGCCAGTGTACCCAGTGGTCAGAGTGGGACCATCCAGATTACAAAGCCTCAGATCCATAAGGGACACACTCAGGGGGCAGACTCAGTGAGCACCAAAGCCCCACTGAAGCAAGTCTTGCCCCTAAGGGTGTCTCCAGCACAGAAGTTCTCCTACAGCTGATTCTCACAGCCAATTGGCCTGGAGGTAAATTCTTCCCAGTGTTACCTACAACAATCAAGGCTTAACTACAACAAGACTGTGCACAAAGCCCACAAAGGGATGCACCGAGTGTCCACCTCAGGTAATTGGGGAGGCTGAGCCACTGGGCCCTATAGGACACCTAGAACAGAAAGCCACTCTATCAACACAGGGAAGTATAAAAAATGCGGAGACAAAGAAACATGTCACAAATGACAGAAATGGAGGAAAGCAAACTACTGGATATAGAGTTCAAAACCACGGTTATAAGGTTTTTCAAGAATTTTCTAGAAACTGCCGATAAATTTAGTGAGACCCTCGAGGTTATGAAAAAGGACCAACTAGAAATTAAGCATACACTGACTGAAATAAAGAATATTATACAGAGTTCCAACAGCAGACCAGAGGATCGCAAGAATCAAGTCAAAGATTTGAAATATGAAGAAGCAAAAAACACCCAACCAGAAAAACAAAAAGAAAAAAGAATCCAAAAATATGAAGATAGTGTAAGGAGCCTCTGGGACAACTTCAAGCGTACCAACATCCGAATTATAGGGGTGCCAGAAGAAGAGAGAGAGCAAAATATTGAAAACCTATTTGGAGAAATAATGACAGAAAACTTCTCCCACATGGTGAAAGAAATAGACTTACAAGTCCAGGAAGCGCAGAGAACCCCAAACAAAAGGAATCCAAAGAGGACCACACCAAGACACATCATAATTAAAATGCCAAGGGCAAAAGACAAAGAGAGAATCTTAAAAGCAGCAAGAGAAAAACAGTCAGTTACCTACAAGGGAGTACCCATATGACTGTCAGCTGATTTGTCAATAGAAACTATGCAGGCCAAGAAGGGAGTGGCAAGAAATATTATATATACAAATTATGAACAACAAATACACATCTATCAACAAGTGAATCTAAAATTCAAGTGAATAAATAATCGCATGAACAGAATAAACTGGTGAATATAATAGAATCAGGGGCATAGAAAGGGAGTGGACTGACTATTCTCGGGAGGGGAAAGGGTTGTGGGGGAGCAGGAAGAGACTGGACAAAAATCATACACCTATGGATGAGGACAGTGGGGGGGGGGTTAAGGGCAGAGGGTTGGGTGTGAACCGAGTGGAGGGAAGCTATGGGGGGAAAAAGGAGAAACAACTGTAATAATCTGAACAATAAAGATTTAATAAAAATTAAAAAAGATAATTATTTTGTAGGGTTTTTTACATATTGTGAATTTTACCAGGTTGAGTACTATATATATTTACACACATATACATGCATATATATGTAGAAGCTTTATTTTGGGACGTAGTTTTGGAAACAGTTTGATACTTTCCAGGCTTGCATTTAAGATTATCTAGTGTGATCAAAGCAGACTTTAATCTAGGGTTGATGTTCCCACTACTGAAGCAATACCTACCTGAACATTCTAATGCCCCAATGTATTATGAGATATTCCCACTCTGCCTGGTGGAAACACAAAGTATTCCAATGCTTATGTAAGCTCTGATGAAATTTTTGCTTGCTCTTTTGGAGCGGTTTATTCTCCAACCTTAGGAATTTTCTTCACACACATGTGCTGAATGCATTCAGAAGACTTGGGAGAGATCTTTTTCAGATTTCCAGTTCTCTCTCTCTCTCTCTCTCTCTCTCTCTCTCTCATAGCTCTCCCCTCTCTAATACTCTGCCCTATACACATGACCGCCTTGGCTGCATTGAACCCCCAACTCTATCTTCTCAACTCAATATGTCTGTGGGCTTTACCTGGGTTTCTGTCCCTTATCCTGGAGTCTGGAAACTCACTCCAGGATATAAACTGGAGCAATGATAGGGCTCATCTCATTTGTTCCGTCTCTCAGGAATCACTGTCCTACATCGTTTGCTGCTCAATATCTGAAAACATTGTTTCTTATATTTTCCCCAGTTTTTTAGTTGTTTCAGGAACACATAAAAGAAGCAAACCTGAGACCTGTTTCTCCAAAATGGCCTGAAGCAGAAATTCCTACTTTTTTTAAGATGCCAGGTTAAGCAAGGTGCTATAGGGAAGCAAAGAAGGGACTAATTGGCTGGTCGATAAATCTTTCCATCAGCAATCTTTTATATCCTAGCTTTTTATTTTTTTAAGCAGCATATAAAACCTTGGTTAGTGGGGCTCAGGGAGGCACAGATTCTGGTGAGCAGAATTGAGGCACCACTGCTTAATGCATAATGGTAAAGAGAATGGAATCTTGAAAGAGGTTACATATAAGCCAGGTCAGCCACAGGGAGTTGGGAGGACAGGTTCTAGGAATGAGTCCCAGAAAACCAGGAGAAGGCTGATGGTCAATGTGCCACAGAGAAGCCATGTAGGGGGAGCATTTGTTTGGTTGAGCAGAGTATTATCTAACCCAGGAGTCTCTGGAAAGCATTTTTTTTTAGTCCTAGTAGGTACTCTCCCTCCCTCCCTTCTGAACACTTCCATCCCTATGATGACATCATAGGTGACTAGCTTTGGGGCTATGATTACTTAACAACAGCAACAACAAAATCAAATGGAAGAGAATTCAACTGGAGCTGTATTATCATGGTGCAGTACAGCATGACTGCTCTATGTGTGTTTGTTTCCCAGGGCTGCCATGACAAATCACCACTCACTGGGTTGCTTAAAACAACAGGAAACATTTCTCTGGAGTCTAGAAGCCTGAAATCCAGTTGTTACCAGAGCTGTACTCCCTTTGAAGGCTCTAGGGAAGGATCCTCCCTTGACTCCTCCTAGGTTCTGATGGCTGCTGGCAATTCTTGTTGTTCCATGGCTTGTGGCTACATACTCCAATCTCTGTCCACTGTCACATAGCCTTCTTCTTCCCTGTGTGTATCCTCTGTGTCCACATATCCCTTGCTTTTTCTTATAAAGACACCATTCACTGAACTTAGGGGCCACTTTGTTCCCATATGACTTCATCTTAACTTGATCGCATCTACAAATACCTTATTTCTAAATGAGATCAAATTCACAGGTACCAGGGTTAAGACATGAACATGTCTTTTGAGGGGACACAATTTAATGCACCACAAGTAGTGTTCCAGATATCTTCCTTTGATCCCCAATCTACAATCCATCCTTCTCTGCTATTCCCTCAGTCACTGACCTCTATGGGCTATATCAATGGACTCCTGTGACCTCTGGCTTCCAGTTGGTTTCAGTGAATGGGAAGCCCCAGGAGGAATTGAAGGGACAGAGAAGAGTGGGCACAAGGGTTGGTCACCTAACAAAGATCATGGCCTGCCTCCCAGGAGCCCTAGTTCAAAGCAGAACATTCGTCTAAGAAACTGATTCAGGCTTCATGTGAAGACAGTGTTGCCTTTGAGGCTTTTCAAATAATATCCTTTACTCTGAGATTCTATCATCAGCTTTTCCTTCAGAGTATCATTAAACAGCTTACAAGGAAGATATAAACAGAATATGTGCCAAAGACTCCTGCTCTATAGTGTTCAGCAAAGGATATGCTGATTTTATTACAGAATAAGTGAAGGAAGTAAAATAATAGCAATCATAAGCAGTTTTGAAATGCTAATACAATGTCTCTACAGCACTTGCATTATAAACCGCCTGTAGTTCTAGCTAATCCACTAATTGTTTCTAGAGGTTCTTATGAAATTCAATTCACCTGTCAAAGTAACTACCAAAAAACAAGGGAATTACTTACAAATGGCCCTAATTTTGCTTTAATATTTATTAATTATTTTAAGCAACTTTTTTCATTTATTTATTTTTGCTTCCTCATTATCACAAGTATTAAAGAGATGCATTTTGATGTAAAACAGGTTCTCTTATAGTCTGAAAACCAGATAGTAGTTGTTAATACTATCTATTAGGCTACTTTAAAAAAAAATCCTCACCAGCACATGTGTTTTTGTTGTTGTTGTTGTTGTTGTTGCTGTTTTTTTTTTATTGATTTTAGAGAGAGAGAAAAACATTGATATGAGAAAGAAACATCCTCAAATTGATCCGTTGCCTCCTGTACATGATCCAACCAGGGATTGAACCCACAACCCAGGCATGTGCACTGATCAGGAATGAAAATTCTCCATGAAAATAGGATTTAATGGTGTCTGAGGAAGTTCTCTGTGTGTAAAATTTTATAGTTATTCCACACTCCCCAGGCATAAATTTTTTTATTAAAAGAATAATGTTGAGCCCTAACCGGTTTGGCTCAGCGGATAGAGCATCAGCCTGCGGACTCAAGGGTCCCAGGTTCGATTCCCGTCAAGGGCATGTACCTTGGTTGTGGGCACATCTCCAGTGGGGAGTGTGCAGGAGGCAGCTGATCGATGTTTCTCTCTCATCAATGTTTCTAACTCTCTATCCCTCTCCCTTCCTCTCTGTGAAAAATCAATAAAATATATTTAAAAAAATAATGTTGACATTATTGCAGGAGTCCCCCTCCCCCTCCCTTTACCCACCTTCACCCTCTCTCACATCCCCCTTACTTGGCCTTTACTTCAAAGTAGAGTGTTCGATCCCTGAGTGATGATGGATTATATTACTCAAGTGTCTTTGAAGAGCTAATGTTTCCAAGATTCTCCAGTTGCACTTTAAAGACTAGAAGAATCCGGCTGAATTTATATACTTTGTCTAGCAACTGAGAGACCATCAACAACCAGTTGAATGAATGAATATTGTATGGAGTAATGAGAGCTATACTGTCATCAATTCAGTTTTGACTGTACAAGTTACACATTTAACTTTTCTCACAAGGTGGGAGGAATATTGTCCACTTGCCCTTACTGAATGCACTCTTATTCTTCTGCACTTTATCTGTGATCAGGAAATTGACTCTTTAGGACTATTGTAAAGGCTCTCTTGCACCCTAGCTTCTGGTTATCTTCATCCAATAGGAGGAAGAAGTGGCAGGAGTTGGAGGTGGGAGAAGGGAGAAGCCAAGGTGTTTATTCTCTTGGTCCTCCCTGCTGGGCTGCTGTGGTTTTCTTCTACCAACAGCTACAGCTCTTGCCATGTCTTCTCCATTCAGCTCGCTCTCTCTCTCTCTCTCTCTCATCCAATAACTAGACTCCCCTTTCCTTTTCAGGCAGAGAGGTGATGGCAGCCCCCTGAAGCCACTAGCCGTGGAGGACTGCATGATACTTCTCTGTGTTCCTTGAAACCCTGCCCACACCCTTGCAAACAGCCTCTTTGCAAAATTCTCGATCATTCAGCTTGAGTGAATCATCTGTTTCCTGCCAGGACAGATACACAAGTTCTAAGAAGTTGAAGATATGCCATATATTAAAATAAAACATGGGAATATATATCTAACACCACCGATGAGAAAGAAAAATGGTGCTGATTAGTTGCAGGTGAGTTAACACTTTAAGGGCAATTCTGATAAGATTACTTACACTTGAACAGGGATAAGTCACCCACTAATAATTATCATGAGATTTTTGTCAGGCACTGGGCAGGGCACAAGCAAATTCTAAGACATAATTCCTGTCTCAGTAAGTTTACAGTATAGTTGGTGGTCTAGGTAAGTGTTAGGTGGAGTATCCTTGACACAGTAAATCTTCTTTCTCTTGGTATCTCTAGGTACAGGGGTTAAATCTAGAGCATAGCTGATGGGGGACAAACCTAGGATTGTCTAGATCAGTGGTTCTCAACCTGTGGGTCGCGACCCCTCTGGGGGTCGAAAGACCCTTTCACAGGGGTTGCCTAAGACCATTGGAAAACACATATATAATTACATATTGTTTTTGTGATTAATCACTATGCTTTAATTATGTTCAATTTGTAACAATGAAATTGGGAGTCACCACAACATGAAGAACTGTATTAAAGGGTCGCGGCATTAGGAAGGTTGAGAACCACTGGTCTAGATTAAAATCCTAGCTTTGGCATTGATTGGTTATGTGTCCGAGGGCAAGTTACTCCTTCCTTCTGGGACTCAGTTTGTTTATCTATAAAACATAAATGCTAATACCATCCAGGGGTGTTGTAGAAAATACTCAAGGCATCCAAATAAAGTACTTAACATGGTGCTTAACTCTTAGAAAATGCTCTATAAATGCTAGTTGTTGCTATAAGTGATACCTGAGAGAGGCAGACAGTGTTGGTTAGCTCACAGCCTAGAAACAGGGACTGCAGAAAAGTATAGAAAAGCACTTAATATAGTATTCTGCTGCTACATTCTATATGACAAAAATATTCCCATCAGACTTCAGATGTTATGTATTTTTTTAATTTTGAAAAAAGACAATGAGGTATTTGAACTAAAAGTTCCATATAATTTTGTATCCATCAGAAGACAAAAGTGAGGGACACACCTGAGGAAGGACAGGGTCAATGTGAAAGGGCCGCCTATGGTTGTGAAACACACAAGGTTAAGTGATGGTTGAAGGTCTTAACTTTGGGAACACCATCTTCACACTGAGTTAACTTTCATGAAACAGATGGAGCTAGAATGAAATGAAGAAAAAAAGGTAGAATGTTCTTCATTGTCTATCTCCTTTCCAAAGAACCAGAGATACACTGGAGCAATCTATTTCACTGACTCTGGCTTCTGCTGAAATTGTAAATAGCTCAATTTTCATATTGCCCTTTTCCAGCAAAATGCATAAACTACAACTTCTGATAGATGCTACCAATTATTTTGGTCAAATATACATGTAAACCTTCATTGTAATATGCAAACCAATTTTGAAAACATTCAAATGTGAGAAAATGGCTGCTGTAGAATTGTGAGCAAAAATGTGCATAATATAGAGCAAATGTGGACACAGCTCTTGTTGAAGCACTAATGCCCTTCACTGAGAATTCCAACCACTTTACTGTTTGAATATTTAGATAATAACTCTGCAAGATGACACAGAAGTAGAAGTTACAGAAGCTGGACAATTTTCGGTATTCATTTTCAAAGATCCAGGAGTTGATTTTAAAATCTCTTATTCTAATGCGTCCATATTTTTTTCCTTCTTACTGGTGCAGACTTTATGGTAATTACTATGAAAAAAAGTATAAGAAATCAACAGTAAACGCAAATAAGGTGAAATTTTAAAAAATAGCAAATGTTCACACTCCTTTTATTGGCTTACAAAGTCCTATGTAATTTGGCCTCCATATAACCACCTCATCTTGTACTTCTTTCCTCTGACGTGCTAGCCACACTGGACTTTTTAAAAAATGGTTTATTTATTTCAGAGAAAGGGAGAGGGAGAAAGAGATAGAAACATCAATGATGAGAGGAATCATTGATACGCTGCCTCCTGCACACCCCATGGTAGGGGTAGAGCTAGCAACCCAGGTATGTGCCCAGACCAGGAATAGAACCATGACCTTCTGATTCATAGGTCAACACTTAACCACTGAGCTATGCCTGCCACACACTGGTCTTTTTGGTGCTCTATCATGCCAAGCTTAGATTACTCAGCAACTATAGCTTCACCATATTTTAATTGTCCATGTGGAGGTGACGAAAACAGACTCTGGAGCCACAACACCTGCATTCAAGTTTTTTACTACTTGTGTGAGGCTTGGAGCTCAAGACTTCAATTTCCTCATCCATAAAATACAGATAATGGTAGTATTTACCTCTAAGGTTGTTGGAAGCATGATAAATAGAAAGCACTATATAAGCTTGTGTGCATTTAATTCATTGTTCATTGACTTTCTTCCACATCTGAAGGCTATAAGCTCTATGAGAACAAGGACCTTCTTATGCTTTCTTGAATACTATATCCCCAAGGCCTAGAATAATGCCTGGCATGTAGTAGATACTGAATAAGTACTTATTACTGGAGATCCAAGATGGTGGTGGAATGGTGTGATGTTGCATTCACTTCCTCCCAGGACCCAACTGGAATTACAACTAAAATACAGAGCAACCAACCTGAATAACCAACTGAAGGCTAGCTGAAGAGAAGTCCTCTGTGACCAAGGATTTACAGAGGAAGCCACATTGAGACTGGTAGGAAGGGTGAAGATGTGGAAAGGGCTGGTTCCACTCCCATGAACAATATTGAAATTCTGGAGGGGTAACTCAGCTGTGGGGGTTCCCTATGAAGAGCATGAGGTCTCAACCCCAAGCCAGGCTCCAAAGCCCAGAGCACCAGAGCTGTGAAGAGGCACCCACATAACATCTGGCTGTGGAAATCAGCGGGATTCTGTGCACCAGAGAAAGGAAGGCAGAGAGAACTCAGAGCAGACTAGAATCTCCTGAAGAGATACTGGAGTTTGTAGCTCTGGGGAGAGAGCTGAAGGGATAGCCAATAGGATTCTTGTGCTGAGTCCTTCTCTCAAACTGCAGACACTATCTTTCTTGAGTGGAGCATGAGTCTGGGATTCTTGTGCTGAGTCCTTCTCTCTAACTGCAGACACTATCTTTCTTGAGTGGAGCATGAGCCTGGGAGGAAAAAACAGTTCCACCCTCTGGACTCCTGTAGCCTCACCCTGCAGAACTTGTACCCTGATGAGGAGTCAGCTGCCTGGACCAGGGTATAGAGGTCATCACGGACTCAGGGGGTGTCAGTAACTGATTTATGTAGCTTTGGTGTGGGGGCCACTTCCCCCACCTTCCTCCATGCCTGAATAGCACCTCCCCTCATAGGAGATTCACTAGCCCTATCTTTCCAACTCCTGGTGGCCCCAACCTGCTGATATCAGACTCCTGGAAGAATCTAAGACAGAGTGAGTTGGTGGCTCTAGGACAGGGGTCATTTTTTTCCTTGTATGCCTGAGCAGTATAAAGCCCTTCCTTCACATGGCCAAATCTTGGTCTGTTTGGGCCTGGTAAACTCTGATGACCTCATCCTGATAACTCTCCAAGACCCTTCCCCCCCACAAAAGTATGCAAGCACCCATAGTGGCAGCTGGATTTGGTATTTCCCAGGGACAATTGCTGAGTGGCCTTAGACCCAGCACTGGCACCAAGTTTGAACTTTTGTCAGTCTGATAACTACTACACTCCCCTACCTGGTGACTCACAGAGAACCTATCGCATGTAACTTGAGTACCACCAGAGGCTCTTTCAGTGACTGAGCCTATAGGCAACTGACAGGTGGAGACAAGCAGAGGCAAATCTTAGGGTGCCTTGGGACTTTTGCTGACCTAACCCTCCATGCTGGTAAAAACTGGCCTTGGTGCACAGCTTGGTCCTTCCTGCACATAACCATGCCCATCAAAGGCAGCCATTAAACTGTGGATCACTATGTAGCTCAAAACAGATTTCCCAAGGCTAGTCACATGCAACATCTGACATTGGACTGCACCAGAGACCCTCCCAAGAGGCCCCAGAACCAACACACACAGTGGCCAGCTTCAGACAACATCAGAGCAGGATCCAAATAGCTTCACAAGTGTCATATCCAAAGGGAGATCTTGGCAGGCACTAGACCCTGCTGAGGCGAATTCCACTTCATGTGGTCAGCAACAGCACAGCAGCTCATACACTGTGGTGGGGGTCAATCCTCACAGTCAGCTAACCTGAGGGTCAACTCCTGCCTAAATAGGCCAATAGAAATAAAGACTTAATTACAGCATGAGGGCCCACAGAATCCACATAAGGGACAATCCTAGAGCACCCAGCTCAGGTGATCAAAAAGACTGTGCCACTAGGTCCCAGAGGACACACAATATATAAGCTCAACCTACCAAGATTGGGAGTCATAGCAGATCTACCTCATATATAGAAACAAACAGAAAGAAGTAGCCAAAATGGGTAGAGAAAGAAACATGCCCCACATGAAAGAACAGGAGAAATATCCAGAGAAAGAGCTAAATGAAATGGAGTCAAACAATGTACCAGATATAGAGATTTAAAAAAATGGTTATAAGGATGCTCAAAAAACTTAGTGAGAACTTCAACAAAGAGATAGCAAGTATAGAAGGGATATAGAAACCACAAATATCTGAAATGAAGAATACATTAGAAGGGATAAACAGTAGAATGGATGAAGCAAAGGATCAAATCAGCAATTTGGAGGACAAGGTAGCAGAAAACAACCAATCAGAACTAAATAAATAAATAAATAAATATTTTTTTTAAATGAGGACATTAAAGGGACCTTTGGGACAACATGAAGTGGAACAATAACCATATCATAGGGGTACCTTAAGGAGAAAAGAAAGCAGCAAGGGAATTCAGAACTCATTTAAAAATATGGTAACTAAAAACTTTTCTAACACAAGTCCAGGAAGAACAGAGAGTCCCAAACAAGATGAACTACACTAAGAGGCCTATACCAAAACACATCATAATTAAAATGGGAAAGGTTAAAGAAAAAAAGATAATCTTTTTAAAAATAATTTTTAAGAATTATCTCCTGCCAATATTTTTCCATTGATTTTTAGAGAGAGTAGAAAGGAAGAAGGAGGTGGGAGAAAGAGAGAGAAACATTGATGTGAGAGAGATACATCGATTGGTTGCCTTATGAATGCTTCATGTACTCGGGTCATGATTGAGCCTGCAACCAAGATACATGCCCTTGACTGGGAATCAAATACACAATCCTTTGGTCCCATACTCTAACTACTGAGCAAAACCAACTAGGGAAGAAAAGAGAGAATCTTAAAACAGCAAGAGAAAGATAGTGACTTACAATGAAATTCTGATAAAACTGCCCCCTAATTTCTCAACAGAAACACTTCAGGCCAGATAAATTGCCATGAAATATTCAAAGTGATAAGAAGCAAAGATCTACAACCAAGTCTACTTTACCCAGCAAGGCTATCATTTAACATTAAAGGAGAGACATCAGGAAGGCCAAGAGACATATGAAAACATGCTCAAAGTCACTAATCATCCGAGAGATGCAAATTAAAACAACAATGCAGTACCATCTCACACCTATCAGAATGGCTATCATCAACAAATCAGCAAACGACAAGTGCTGGAGAGGATGTGGAGAAAAAGGAACCTTCGTGCACTGCTGGTGGGAATGCAGACTGGTGCAGCCACTGTGGAGAACAGTATGAAGTTTCCTCAAAAAACTAAAAATGGAACTCCCATTTGACCCAGTGATCCCACTTCTAGGAATATACCCCAAGAAACTAGAAACACCAATTAGAAAGGATATATGCACCCCTAAGTTTATAGCAGCACAATTCACCATAGCTAAGATTTGGAAACAACCTAAGTGCCCATCAGCAGATGAGTGGATTAAAAACTATGGTACATCTACACAATGAAATACTATACTGTGGTAAAAAAAAGAAGGAATTCTTAGCATTTGCAACTGCATGGATGGAACTGGAGAGCATTATGCTAAGTGAAATAAGCCAGTCAGAGAAAGATAAATATCATGATCTTACTCATTTGTGGAATATAATGAACAACATAAACTGATGAACAAAAACAGATCCAGAGACAGAGGAGCATTGATCAGACCAAAAACCTCAGAGGGAAGGTAGGGGAGGGTGGGGATAAGGGGGAGAGATCAACCAAAGGACTTGTATGCATGCATATAAGCCTAACCAATGGACACAGACACTAGGGGGGTGAGGGCATGAGTGGGGAGGTGGGGGGAGGACAATGGGGAGATAAGGACACATATGTAATACCTTAATCAATAAAGAAAAAAATTAAAAATAAATAAAATTGAAGGAGAGCCCTAGCTAGTGCTCAGTGGTTAGAGCATCAGCCCACAGACTGAAGGTCATCAGTTGGATTCTGGTCAAGGGCATGTATCTTGGTTGATCCATGGCCCCAGTCAGGGTGTGTTCAAAAGGCAACCAATCAATATGTCTTTCTCACATTAATGTTTCTCTCTCCCTGTCTCTCCCGCTCAGGTGAGAAGTAATTTGAAAAAATTGAAGGAGAAATAAAGAGCTTTCCTGAAAGAAAAAGCTAAAGGAGTTTGTTACCACCAAACCAGTATTACAAGAAATGTTAAATGGTCTTCTTTAAGAAGAATAAAAGGGGGAAGGAGGGAAGAGGAACATCTACACTAATAAAAGAGAAACATGGTAATTAGCGTACGACCGCTACCCTTTTCATTGGGTAATCAGTGAGTATATGCATATTAACTGTCAGCCAAGATGGCGGCCGGCAGCCAGGCACTGAAGCGAGCATGAGGCTTGCTTGCTGCGGACTCCAACGTTCCCCGCTTCACTACCCGCCTCACTAGCCGGCCTCTGAGCTACAACTCTAAGCAACTATATACTATGTTGCAAATAAGAAGCTAAACAAAACACCAGAAACCAGTCGGACTGAAAGCCAGCGGACCGAAACTTTGTATCGATGTTTTCAGCAGCGAGGCCTCAGAGCTAAAGCTGGCCCAGAATAAAAAAAAAAAAAAGAAAAGAAAACAAGGAGCGGTTGGAAGCTTCAGTCACCCGCTTCAGGAAAACAGCCCTCAGCCCCTCACCCAGACTGGCCAGGCACCCCAGTGGGGACCCCCACCCTGATCCAGGACACCCTTCAGGGCAAACCAGCCGGCCCCGACCCATGCACCAGGCCTCTATCCTATATAGTAAAAGGGTAATATGCCTCCCAGCACCGGGATCAGTGTGACAGGGGGCAGCGCCCAAACCCCCTGATCGCCCTGCGGCTCTGTGTGTGACAGGGGCGGGGGCCACAAACTCCCTATCTGCCCTGCTCTGTTCATGACAGGGGAAGGCGCCCCAACCCCCTGATCAACCCTGCTCTGTGCCTGATAGGGGGGAGCTCCCCAATCCCCTGATCGCCCTGCGGCTTCTGTGTTTGACAGGGTGCA
>NW_005871180.1:403669-412208 GCF_000147115.1 Myotis lucifugus
CCATTGGCCCTGCCTGAGTGTGACAGGGTGCAGCGCCCCAACCCCCTGATCCTCCCTGCTCTGTGTGTGACAGGGGGCGGTGCCCCAACTCCCCTATCGGCCCTACTCTGTGAGTGACAGGGGAGAGCTCCTCAACCCCCTGATGGGCCCTGCTCTGTGCGTGACAGGGGGGAGCTCCCCAACCCCCTGATTGACCCTGCTCTGTGAGTGACAGGGTACGGAGCCCCAACCCCCCTGATGGGCCCTGCTCTGTGAGTGACAGGGGGCAGCGCCCCAACCCCCTGATTGGCCCTGCTCTGTGAGTGACAGGGGGTGGCTCCGCAACCTCCCCATTGACCCTGCCTTGATTGTGACAGGGGGCGGTGCCCCAACCCCCCAATCAGCCCTACCCTGAGCATGACTGAGGGTAGCATGGCAACCTCCCCATCCGCCCTGCTCTGTGCATGATGGGGCGGCGCCCCGACTCCCCAATTGGCCCTGCTCTGAGCCTGACCAGGGGCTGCACTTAGGGATTGGGCCTGCCCTCTGCCACCCGGGAGCAGGCCTAAGCCAGCAGGTCGTTATCTCCCGAGGGGTCCCAGACTGTGAGAGGCCACAGGCCAGGCTGGGGAACCCCCCTCTCCCCCCGCCCCCCGAGTGCACAAATTTTTGTGCACCGGGCCTCTAGTATTTTTTATAAAAGGCAATAAATACAGACCCATCAATAATCACTTTAATGTAACTGGCTTAAATGCTTCAATCAAAAGACAGGTAGCTGAATAGTAAGAAAATAAGACCCATATATATGCTGTCTACAAGAGACCCACTTCAGAACAAAAGATATACACAGACTAAAAGTAAGTGGGTAGAAAAATGTATTTCATGCAAATGAAATTTTTTAAAAACTGGAGTAAATACTTATATCTGACAAAATAGATTTCAAAACAAAGACTATAGTAAGGGACAAAGAAGGACACTACATAATGATAAAAATGATAAAAGGAACAATCCAACAAGAGGATATAAGCCTTGTAAACATTTATGAACCCAAAACAGGAGCATCAAAATATATAAAGCAAATTTTGAAAGGCATGAAGAGAAAGATCAACATTAATACCATCAAAGCGGGGGATTTTAACACCCCCCTTGACATCAATAGATCAATATTCCAGACAGAAAATTAACAAGGAAAAGGTGGTCTTAAATGACACACTAGATCAGATTGATTTAATTAATATCTTCAGAGCATTTCACCCCAAAGCAGCAGAATATACATTCTTTTCAAGTGCACTTGGAACATTTTTGAGGATAGACCACATGTTAGGACACAAAGTTTCAATAAGTTTAAGAAGATTAAAATCATATCAAGCATCCTCTCTGACCATAATGGTATAAAACTAGAAATCAATCAAAGCAGAAAACTGAAACACACAAAAACATGGAGGTTAAATGACATGTTAGCAAACAATGAATGTGTTAACAATGAAATCAATAAAGAAATCAAAAGATACCTTGAAACAAATGAAAATGAGAACACAACAACCCAAAATCTATGGGGCACAGCGAAAACAGTCTTAAGAGTAAAACTGATAGCTTCCTTCTATGTACAAGGATTTCCAGTGGTTACACTCCTGGTTTAGCCTCCCCCACCCCCACTTCCAGCTCTGCAACCCTGGGGAGAAGTGATTCATTCTCACTGAGGAACAGGGAGGGGATACTGAGCCTGTCTAGATCTGCCCCTCCTTCCTTCTCTTTCTGGAGGGTCCATGTTCCTGAGCCAGCTCTGCCCATGGGAGGTCTGCTTGGGCCGGGCAGCGCCATGATGGGTCGTGAGTAAATAATCACAATCTGAGTTTCAGTTGGAGAAAGTCTACTGGCCTATAGATGTAAGTGAACATTTCCTGCATCATCTTTATCCAGAACATATTGTAGGGTATCTTGCCACCCATCTGCTTTATTACTTTGATTCAGTTCTCAACTGATGAAAACTCAGGCATTAAACAGGAATGTTACTTTATCCACCAACTTGAATCCCAAACCCCAAGCTGAGGGATATTCAGTAACTTGTGTAGGGTCATATAGCTAGAAAGAGATGGATCAGAAATTAATCCAGCCTGTCTAGACAGTCAGGGTTCTTCCACTTTTTTACTCCAGGACTCCTATCAGAGATGACAAATTCTCAAATATTGTTGAGGATTTTGAGAAGCTAATGTGTGTGCTTGTGAAACACAAGTCACAGCATCAAAGTTAATTTAATTAAGCTGCAATTCACACTCTAAATTCTTTTAAAAACATAGAAAATTATTAAGCAAACTGGAAGAGATCAGAGACAGTCATGAAAATACTAAGCCTGGCAAAATTCAGGGTGAAGATGGGGTGGGATGGGGGAGAGAACTTAGCATGTATACTTCCCTTAATATGTTCATAATTTATTGCATGTCTTCCCATTGGAGGGAGGCTCCAGCAACTTTGTTCACTGTGCCTCCCTAGCCCAGGGCCTGGCTCTAGCTTAATGAATATTTGATGAATGGACACATGCCTGTGTATCTGGAGGAGAAGGAAAAGCTTGGGCATCACCATCCTTTATAAGTTATCTCTTCTTTTCCTTCTGCTTTTGCTTCCATGGAAGCTCTTCCTCCCCCTCTTCCTTCTCTCCCTCTCCTTCCTCCTTCTACATTTCTAAGTAATTTAAACATTTGGGGAGGGGGCAAAATTGGAATATTTCACTTAAAAACATTTTCAGTGTCAAGTCAGGATAGTGGGAAAAACATATCAAGTTTCCAGATCTCTGAGAATAATGCTATTTTGACCATCAGACTTTTAAAAATTCCTTTTCTCTAAGTAAATCAACTTTTTAAAATGTTTACATATAAAGACTATTTTTCAATTCTTTGTTTTCTATTTTTTTCTCATAGCAGTGAACTTCATAACCTACTTTAGTATCATTTGAAAATTGCAATAATGTCCTTCCATTCACACCCAATCTATACTAATAAAGGAGTAATATGCTAATTAAACCGGGAGACCTTTCACAGACCTTCTGGACATCCTTCCGGACAAAGCTGGGGGCTTGGCCGGCCTGCAAACTGCCCCAGGCCCCTCACCCAGGCCAGCCCTGCCCCGAAAGGGGACCCCCCACCCTGATCCAGGACCCCCTTCAGGGCAGACCAGCCAGCCCCCACCCATGCACCAGGCCTCTATATTAATAAAAGGGTAATATGCTAATTAGACCGTACATCCTTCTAGACAAAGCCATGGTGGCAGGGTCAAGGCAGAGGCAGTTAGGGGTGATCAGGGCTGCATAGGAAAGCAGTTAGGGCAATCAGGCTGGCAGGGGAGAGCAGTTAGGGAGATCAGGCCAGCAGGGGAGAGCAGTTAGGGGGATCAGGCCTGGAGGTAGGTGAGTGGTTAGGAGCCAGTGATCCCGGATTGCGAGAGGGATGTTCGACTGCCGGTTTAGGCCCAATCTTGTATTAGAGAGGGTGCAGGCCAGGCTGAGGGACACCCCCCCGCTCCTGTGCACAAATTTCATGCACCAGGCCTCTAGTAGTAGTCATAAGACTAAGCCAATCACTGAGGCACTGTCCATTGTATTCACTTACAGCATTTCTCTTTTCATTACACATTACTTTTCATTACAAAAACTTTTACATTTCATGGAATAGGAAAAAAATGGGAGGGACTTGGAGTCAGGAAGCAAAGGTATGGCCTCATGTGTGACTTGGTACTATTTCCTGAAGCTCTCCATTTCCAAATGCCTTCATCTATGATATGGGAGCATGGATAAGATAACACTTAAGGTCACTGTCTTCTAAAACACTTTGATTCTGCCACTGATCTCTGTTCTAATTTTGTCACAAAATTTTTCTAATATACAAATCTTGCAAAATACAGGTATTAATCTTATATTTTCTTCTTATGCAGAAGCTTCAAAATTCACTTGCACACCTTAGGTTCATGATAAGAATTTTTCACTTGTTCTTTGCTAATTCTGTTAATTATAGTCTCCTTTGATCAGTGTCCAAGATTTTCAGCTTTCCTCTGGTCACTTTTAAAAGTACATAAAGGTATGTGTATTAGTCTTCTATTGCTGCTATAACACATTACCACAAATTTAGATTAAAACAACACAAACTTATTCTTTTACAAGTTGCAGAGTTCAGAAGTCCAAAATCAATTTCACTGGGTTATATTCAAGGTGTCAGCAGGTCTGGTTTATTCTGGAATTTCTGAGGAGGGGAACTGCTACTTTGCCTTCTTTAGCTTTTATTAGTCACTTTTATTCCTTGGCTTGTGTCCCCTTCCTTCATCTTCAAAGCACATCACTTCTTCTCTGCTTCATCATCACATTCTCTCAGTAGTCAGACAGATCTCCATGTTATTGGACCCCTGAGATTATACTGAGAAAGGAACTGTTATAATGCTAATCATGCAGGCTATAACTGTTCTTATGGTTTGTTTTCAACTTGCTATGGACAAAATTGTGCTCAAGAAATTTTAGTTTTTTAAAATGTTCTTTTATGTCTTTTTTTCTGGGTAAGGTTTCACTATTCCTGTGTTACACAGTGAACCTTACTCTTCAAAGTTCTTGGTAGGAGCTGAATGGATGGATACCTGTGTCCCCCTATGATTCATAGGTTGAAATTCCAACCCCCCAGGTGATGGTATTAGAAAATGTGGCCTTTGGGGGTGATTAGGTCCTGAGGGCACAGTTTTGATGAATGGGATTAGTGCCCTCATAAAAGAAGCCTGAGAATACTCCCTTGCCCTTCTGCCATGTGAAGAAACAACAGGAAGAGAGCAATCTGAAACCCAGATGAGGGTTCTCAGAACAGTAAACAATAAATTCTCTTCTTTATAAGCCACCAACAGTATGATATCAATTTTTGTTTTAGCAGCCTGGATTAAGACATCTTCACTTTTGCAGTTATGCCCTTAGTTCTAGCCAAGTTTTCCTTTTCTTTCCTTATGCTGGCACATTCCTCAGCAAAATTCTCTATATTAGCCTCCCATTGCTCTTTGAGTCTTTATATCCATTGAACTCTAATGGTCTCATCTCTTGGTACACACAATCACAACCTGGTAAATAACAAAGTTTTGCCAATAATAATTTGCTCTATGAACCAAGTAATCTGGCACCTGTTCTGAAAAGGTAATGGGCACTTCTCTGCAAGCTTCTCCCTTCTCTGAGCACCCTCCCAGAAGAAAATAACTGGGCTGTGCAAAGACTATATTAAGCACCCATCTCAAAGCTCTGCATGCACATTCTAACCAGGGTCTTTTTGAGTCTTCTGGAAATTGGATTCTGATTTCCCTGGCAACATTTAAGAGATATCCTTGCACTGCACATGAAACATCTGTATAAGAGCAGATAAGCAATACTATATCAACCATGCGAGAAGGAAAAGACAACAATGTGCCTGCATCTCAAACGAAATCTTTCAAGCAGATGAAGGCAGGAGAAACCAAAATGCTTTCGCGGATAGAATCTGCTCACTGGATCAGAAAACAGGGCCGCGAGGAGCCTGCAGTTGTTTGTTTTGGGCTCCAGCTGCAGTAAAGGAGTGTTCTGTCTTTCTGACCCAACCCCTTAGAGACATTATTCATTTTCTGTTCAGCATAGAAACGCCACCACATGTACTTCCCCAGAGACAAGTGTGCCAGTTGTTGAAATGGTCCTATTTAAAGATGAAAGTAATGCTTTGTCTTTAAAATGGAAACAAGTTTCTTATAAAGTGAAACTGGTTCACATAACAGTAGAACTTCTATTAGAGGTGTCAGATGACCAGACCATCCTGGGATAGAAAAGTCCCTGTAAGTGACTGTTAAAAAAAAAAAGCCAGATAAACACCCCTCAGAATGTGGCAGAGGAATTTAAGTGACAAACTGGGGAATGGGACAGGGAATTAGTCTTAATGTCCTCAAAGGTTCTAGCAAACTTGACATTTAATTATTCTAAGGCTAAGTCTAAAGTGGTCTGGAGTCTCATCTTAAGTAACAACCTGAAAGACTTCAGAGAAACCATTGAATCTATGGCCACCCAAATAGCTCACTTCACCTTCAAAGCGGAATTTTATCAGTCCAGAAATGGAATGCACTTTAACTGGTCCAGCCATTTGGCGATCTTCCCAAAGGAGAGGACAGGCTAGAACAGGATGTCTCGAGACTGAAAGACAAAATGTCCAATTGTCAACTCTGAATTTGCATCCCCAAGGTTGGCCCCAAATGAAATCCTAAAGGTCATGACAGGTCATGTAGGCCCTCTTCCCTTCATCTGAGTCCTTCCGACAGTGCACTGGGGCAGAAAAGGGTCATTAGTGGAAGTACTGACATGAAGCAGGGTCAAGCCTAGGACTTCCCTCTCCTGGAGTTGCTGGGTGTAGAGCCCAGGGTTGATGACCTTCGTGTCCACATGGAAAAGCCTCCTTAAAGTCACCCAATTGGAGTCTCCTCTTGGATGACTGACCCTTGGATTGCTCCTTGGAAGCCCTGTCATTCTGGTTGTATCCCATAAACCTCCTTGTTCTAGAAATCAGTGAGCTCTAAGGAGCACTCTGCTCTGGAGAAACCACAAAGGAACTAGGTGGTCAAGGGGGAAAGAGACATGAGAAGAATTTCTGGTTTTCCCAGTCTTGTCATAGAGACTCCTCTGGATTCAGGTCAGCTTTCTTTGGGTTTTGGGACCAAAGTCTTAGGTTAACAGGGAATGTCTTAATTTCCTCAAACATTCTTACAAACGTGATATTTAATAATTTAAAGGCACAGATAACTGTGAGGCAGTTATCTAGCTTCTTGGGTTCATTTGCTCCCAGAGCCTAGGAAAGTGCCTGAGCACTTAGTATGTGTGAATAAATGTTTGTAAAATGAATGAGTGAACCTGTATAGCCATAGCCTATTAGACATTTGGGGAAGGGGGTTGTAGCCAAGGTAAGCAAATAAATTTTTCAGACTGTGACTCTAGTTTCAAACATACATTGCTAACACTTGGAATTTGGCACATTCCTGGTTCAGGGCTCTGAGATTACTATTCAATGAGATAAACCCAAATAGTCCCAAACCAATAACAATAAACACCAAGTAGTGGAATGGGGGTGAGAAGATCATTTCTATTTCTCTCAGCATGACAAACTGATAATGAGTCATTTGCCTCAGTTACTGATGCCACCTGGCCCTGACACCCTACTCCTCAGAGACCTGCCTTTAACCACTACATGCATGCTGAAGACCTACCTGTATGGCTGCCTTCTAATAAGGCCCAGGGAACCCCACCTTTAATCCATAGCAATCCCAATGGTACAAAGACAACTTTCCTAATTTCTGCTCCCACAAAACGTCTTTAAGGGGTTTTTTTTTTGGGGGGGGGGGGGTGGCGGGGTGGAGTGAGGATGGGGGTGGGAGATGCTATTGTTGCCACAGACTACATTCTTCTTTAAATTCTTAAAGATCACAAAACTACCACTATATATGGAATGCAAAATTACTTGTGCTCCATCCAGTTGTGGGAGCATCTGGACTTCGCTGTTTTTGTCCTGAGCAGGTTTTGGTGGCAGCCTGATGGTGGCAGCAGGTCTGTGATGAAGCCAGGGCTCAGAGGAGCCTTCCTGCTGAAGCAACGGTGGGAATGTGTCATTCCCAATGGATCTCATCTGTGACCCAGCACTGGACCAGGCCCCATGGGAAGGTAATCATGGTTTAAAACAGCTTCTGAAAAGGACCGGCAAAGGGTCAGTTATGCTACATTATTATGATGAGATCCATTTGCCACTGCTTGTTGTTCCATTTACTTTTCACATAGATGAGATGAGCCCATTTTTCATTGGCCTCCTGGGTTTATTTCTCTAAGAACTATGATAAAAAAAATATGTTGCCTCTCAATTAAAAACAGAATCCTATCTAAAAATATTTAAGCTAACACTGGTCTAGCTCATTCTATACACACGTACATCTACACAGATAAACAGCATACACACCAAGAACTTAAAACAGAGTAGTCAGGTGATAAACTCTCACCAGAGGCACGATAGAGCACAGGCCCCTCCTAGTTTTAGACAATGGAATCTATTTCCTCACCCTCTCTTGCCAATCATACCTGGGATGAGTTGTGGGAGCAGGAACCAGAAATCATTTGTCATGACAGCTGTTTGGACAGTTGGGGAGAGCCCTGTGCTGCCTCCTTGGGACTCGCTTGCTGGTTCATTTTCGCTGACTTTTCATATTGGCCATGACAGACAAGCTCTGGGAATTAACATCTCCCAGCTAAAACACAGTCACTTTCCACTCACACAGCCAGGGCCCCTGGTTCCAGATCTTTGATCTGTTACTTAATCCTGCTGCCTCTCTCTCTCTGCACAGCTTTCAAACGCACCTGTCCCCTGCCTTCACCCCACAGCTGTCCACAATCTCCATGTCTTACTTTTACTGCCCTCTTTTGATCAGATTGTAGGTTTGCTGCCAAGTACAGATGGTCTCTGACTTACGACGGTTTGACTTTATAATGGTGCGAAAGCACTAGGCATTTGTACTTTGAGTTTTTATCCTTTCCCTGGCCAGTGAAACTCTC
>NW_005871180.1:412355-414760 GCF_000147115.1 Myotis lucifugus
CATTCCCATCATGTTAACAAAATGTCCATCTATGTCTCTTCTGGTGTGAAGAGAACAGCAATTATTCTTGAAATGAAACTTAAGATAATTGCCCACCTGTAGGCTCATGAAGGTAGCATCTTTAAGGTAAGCTAGGCTAAGCTATGATATTTGGTATGTTAAGGGTATCAAGTGCATTTTTGACTTACAATATTTTCAACTTACAATAGGTTTATTAAACTGTAACCCCATCACAAGTTGAGGAGCATCTGTGCTCACAGGAGGGGCACTCTGAGGATGTCACTGTGAGAAATAAGAATAGGAGTGTCCCCTGTCCTGGAAGCTCCACTGCCCTGCCTAGAGATTGGACTGAAATCACAGTGGATCCTTTTTGGTGAGAAACAGTGATTTTGGAAACTGCAAATCAGCAAGACTTCCATTCTGCATATTGAATCAATTGAGGGTCTCTGTGCGATGCTGTCTTTATCTGCTTTTTCCTCCACTATTTCCATAGCTGCCACAGTGTCATTAACACACTAAAATAAACTGGAAGTATGACCTCAAATGTTCAAACATTAAAATTTGGGGCCCAACTGATATGCATATATTCTACCCTATAAGAAGAAAGATGGAACAAAGATATCATGCTGAACATTTCAAATTCCAGCTTGTCAGAATATGGTTCTAAGCTTTATGTGTAAGAAACCCTTTGGTCACCATGTTAGTAATAAAAGAAAGTACTTTTATACTGAGCATTTGAAAGGTACAAATCTTCATTTTAATCTAGCTCAAAAGCATTAAGTAAACAAGTGACTGCACTATGAGATAATGCTACCACTAGTTGAAGCTTATATACTAGTAAAGTGGTGTTAGTGCTCAACGAAGAAGTGACAAACATTGCCCCGTGGGATGTTGGAGCATTCAGGGGAGGGACCGTCTGAGCCCGGTTGGGCCAGAACTGCTCATAGCCAAAGAGGAAGGAAAAAGATGAACAAGCATTAATTAAAATTCCCTTAAACCCGGAGCTTAAATGAAGTTTAATAGATACATTCTGTGTCATTACTGTGAATCTAGACAACTGAAAGTTCAACTCATCCTCACTGGACATGAGTTTATCTATTAAGATGCTTTTAGATGAACTTTTTCATTAGGATGGAGCAAGTACACAATCTGACACAGTAACCTGGACTGTGGTACATGAAACCAGAAGTAGAATATTCTCAAATGACAGCATAGAATGTTGATAAGTGGCATACAGTAATGCACGTAAACTCCTCCATGGCACTGGTATTCTACATTGCCCTAAGTATTCCTTCTGTTCCAGTATACACTGGGCTTTTAAAGGAATCTCCATCCCTACATCTTCCATTTCCTACCTCCCTCTAGTTAGTTAATTACAGCACCTTCTCTCTGACAAAGAAAGCAGGTCCATCTAGGACAGTGATGGCGAACCTTTTGAGCTCAGTGTGTCAGCATTTTGAAAAACCCTAACTTAACTCTGGTGCCATGTCACATATAGAAATTTTTTGATATTTGCAACCATAGTAAAACAAAGACTTATATATTTGATATTTATTTTATATATTTAAATGCCATTTAACAAAGAAAAATCAACCAAAAAAATGAGTTCACGTGTCACCTCTGACACGCGTGTCATAGGTTTGCCATCACTGATCTAGGAGATGGCCTTGAGCGTCCCACTGTCAGATCTACAAAATGTACTTCCTCGCTGCCCAATTCACCCTCCTGGGTCTGGTCCTTGGCCCTAATTTCTGACCAATCTTTTCTTTTCTCTCTTCTTGGTCTCCCATTCCATCTCTAGAGGTGTTTTCCCAACAACTCACTTTAAAATAAATCTTTTGTTTTGGAATAATTATTAGATTTTGAGAAAAGTTGCAAAAATAGTACAGATTTCCCACATACCCTTCACCCAGCTTCATTTCATGTTAACATCTTACATGCTCATATTACATTTGCCAAAATTAAGGAACCAACCTTGGCATGTTACTATTGACTCAACTCCAAACTTTATTTTAATTTCACCAGTTTTCCCCTCACCTCCACTTTTTCTGTTTCTAATAGCATTTGAAATATCCAACTCTCTACAATATTCGAAACAAACAATAAAAAGCCCCACAAATCCATTCCTTGTCCATCACAGATAAACTTTATATCTCAGCCCCCAGCAGCAGCTCAGATGGCCTCTGCCCAAGTTGTTGATGACTCATCTATTTCTAAATCCTAGGACCACTTCCTCTGCAGCATTGACCATTTTCCCTAGTTTCTATGCAGTTTCACTTTGCTGCTTTTCATCTTATCTTCCAGCTATTTCTTTTTCTTACTCCCTCCTTTCTTCCTTCTCCTCCTTACCCCTCCCCACCCCTTCTCATCTCAATCTCTTGTAAGGTTCTCCTTCTCCTGCTTTC
>NW_005871180.1:415970-437472 GCF_000147115.1 Myotis lucifugus
AGCTCACCAGGCAATTATTTCCTCCCTTTTGAAAGTGAGATTCATCCTAGACCTAAGCACAGAGGCTATCACAGATATTCCCACTGTCCTGTGACCAAAGGGTGAAGGAGGATGACTTACGGTGGCATCTGATTATGGCCAGTCATGGTGGCTGAGTGTGAGCTGACATCAGGACTTTGTACCAAGATGGAGGAAAAGATGGAAGTGTATAGACTGGTGACCGGTCTCAGATGCGTCCCTGTCACACCCTCAGGTAAGCCCCCTTTCTAAGTTGCATTCCACCTTTAAGGAGTTTTCCTCCATCTGGAAGGGTCTTCCCTACAGGGAAGCTTGGCCAAGGCCCACACATCCTTAAACCTTGGCCACATGTCCTCTTCCTAGGGCAGTCTTGCCTGAGCCATCAGACTAGGTTGGGCCCTCTCTCCTCATTTAACACGCCTAGGTTAGTGTGTCCCAGGCCTCCACTGGTGCAAGGACTGTGTCTGTGTTAACTGCCGCATCCCTAACACCTAAAAAGTATCTGGCTCTGAGGAGGTCCTCATGAATGTTGGGTAAGTGAAGGGCTGAATGGTGCACACAGGTGGGCCAGCTATGCTCTCATGTGCGAGGACAGCTGATCAAAAAAGTGGGAATCAGTTCCCTGTTAATTCTAGGCCCCAAAGATGCTTCTTCATTTGACTATATGCCTCCGTCCCTAGTGTATACAGGCAGAATTAGAAAAGGGATAGGAGAAATAATATTTTTATTAGTCTATTTGAAGAGCTTGGCTGATTCCTTTTTCTCTCTCAGAGTCTATGTCAAGCAAGAGTGCCAACACTATTTTGGAAGCAGGAATTTCCCTGGCAGCCTGCCTCATGCTCCACCAACCCAGGACTTTCCAATGGCCTCAGGGTGCCCACCACCACCACCACCACCAATTACTCTCCATTCCAGCCCCTGGTCCTCTAATTAAATACCTCTTCCCACTCTCCTTTTCCCCGTCACTTTCATTCAAAAAGCACCTCCAGACCCCTATGCAAGTTCCTAAGGCAAGGTGTGGGGGCAGAAGTAATGCTGGAGCAGGGGAAATCCTCCTTTTCTGTTTTTAGGAAGAAAAGCACCCGGTTAAACACACACACACACACACACACACACACACACACACACACACACACAGTACAATGGAGCTCTGCTCGTCTTCCTTGCCAAAGTAAACTCATGTACTTGATAGAATGTCTGTTCTCTGGGCATGATTCAGGATGACAACTCCTTTGTCTGCCCTGCAGTGAAGGCGGCTAATGCAGAGCCTTCAGGGGAGTTCTTCTCAGTAAAAAGAAGGTCCCCATTAGGACTCTGGCTGCAACAAGTCATTGTAACGCACAGGCGCTTAGGAAAGGACAGTTACAAAGGATGACCTTTGTGCCTAAGGATAAATGATGAAAATCACATTGCTTTGGCTTTGCCCTGCTGGCCAGACTGTGTTGGACGCTCTACAGACAACTCAGAGCAGAAAGTGACCTTCTAAGGAAAACACCAGTGAGACCGGCCAACACAGGCTAAGACTGTCGCGTATTTTCAGAGGACAATGAAGTGGCACTTAGGTGGTTGGCATTCCCAGTTTCCTCTTGCTGCCAGTGTCTAAATGCCTGCTCTGTATTTATGCCACTCTTGCCCTGCTTCTCAAATTCCTTCCAGTGGAACATGTATTGCATGCCTCCCATCACGTTGAAAGGCAAGTGACTTATTTTATTATGCACTGTCTTAAATTTGTTCTTAGAGCCTCTCAATGGTTCTTACTGGTGCTGTGAGGCCTTCTTTAATAGACCACCTTAAATGCTCAGAACCTGAGGCCTCATTCACTAGGAACCATCACCTCCATGTCATTGTGGGTCAATGCTACCTCCCTCAAGGATATTGGTACTTAAAGCTCTCCTCAAAACTAAGGTGGGGGTTTATTCTTTGTCAATAAAATCCATAGCATCAATGAGCAGGTAAATAGGGGAGCAACCACACCTCCTAGTAGCAGGTAAGTGGCTGCCTCCCAGGATGATGATGCAGAGGCAGAGTGGAGGGTTTAATTTGTGTCCGTCCTGCCTTTTGTTCATCATTATTAGAAGCAGTCAATGCTCTCCCAGCTTAACTCATAACTACATAGAGCCCGGTGGTCTGACAAAGCAGTCTCATCCCAGTTGCTCACTAACTTCAAAGCACTGCTCTACACAGAAGTCAGACCTGAAGGCATTGCACTGCCTCATCTACCTTAACTGCCTAATCATTAATATCATGCCTAGACATTTGCCCAACCATGGAAGACAAGACCATCTCCAAGAAATGCCTTGCTAAAACACTGGGTAATGTCAGCCCAGTTTTTCCATGCTCATAATAAATAAAACTTCCTTGTCACATCTGCTATTTATTTATTCTCATTTTGGGGTTGGGTGGGGGAAGAGAATGGTTAGTCAGAGAAATAAAAACCCCAACACACACACACACACACACACACACACACACACATAGACACACCGCATACCACACTACAAATACATTTTTAACATTTTTGCTTCTAATAGCATCCCTTTTTATTTTATTTTATTTTTAAAAATATATTTTATTGATTTTTTACAGAGAGGAAGGGAGAGGGATAGAGAGCTAGAAACATCGATGAGAAACACCGATCAGCTGCCTCCTGCACACTCCCCACTGGGGTTGTGCCTGCAACCAAGGTACATGCCCTTGACTGGAATCGAACCTGGGACCTTTGAGTCTGCAGGCTGACGCTCTATCGGCTGAGCCAAACCGGTTAGGGCAGCATCCCTTTTTATACGTGAGCTCTATCTCTCTTCCCTATGCAAAATCCCACTGTAGAAATCCCCCTTAAGTAAAGTCTTCTTTACTATCTTAACAAATATCACAAATAATTTTTTCTTTAATATGTTTATTACTAACTCCAATCCTGAGTAGTACAGAGCAGTAGGTCCTTGGAGGAGTCTTTAAGTCCTCCATCTACAACTTCATGCCGGTGACTCACCAGGTCTGAGCGTCCTGCTAATAATGGCTGGACCAGGGATTTGAGTTCTCTCTTGGCCGGCACCCTTTATGCTGCTCAGGGCACACATCCCACATGGACCAGCCCTCCAGCCTCTGGCTATTTACAGCTGTGGTCAGAGGATTTCAACTAATGTCCTACTTCAAATTTTATCTGCCTACTCACTTGTCACTTTATCTGCCTAGTCCAGTGATGGCAAACCTTTTGAGTTCGGCATGTCAGCATTTTGAAAAACCCTAACTTAACTCTGCTGCCGTGTCACATATAGAAATTTTTTGATATTTGCAACCATAGTAAAACAAAGACTTACATTTTTGATATTTATTTTATATATTTAAATGCCATTTAACAAAGAAAAATCAACCAAAAAATTGAGTTCGCGTGTCACCTCTGACACGCGTGTCAGAGGTTCGCCATCACTGGCCTAGTCACTTGTCACTTCAAGTTCCTTTACCAAGGATTTAACTTTCTTCCTCAGAGTATTTCATTTCTTTTCATTTGTTCTTAAAGGGAGATCACTTTCCTTTCCCTAGTGAAGGGTGTAATGTCTGCTGTGGCCAGGATGGGAGAACCACTGCCTAGGTCCTAGGTGATGAGTCTAGTGCCCCATCCTTTAGAGAAAGTGTAGCTGACAAAATGAAATCCAAATTGTGGGAAAGTTTTGAAACAAGACAATATACGAATAGGAGATGACTAGAAAGGAGACTTCTCTTCTCTGTTTATATCCTCACACCTGTTGGGCTCCAGTACTGAATTCCTTAGCAGCAGACAAACCCAAGGCGATGTTGGTCCTGCCCACCGTCTCATACTGCTCATATCACCATCACCGTGTCTTTGCTTCTGAACTAAACTTGCCGCCCTGCCTTCTATGTTTGCTTTCTCACTTCCTGAAATTCTCTCTCCCCAAGTTTTCTCCTGGTCATTGGCTCACATTTCCTCAGAGACTCTTTCACTGACCACCCAATCTGGCATCACTGCCAAGCCCCATCCATTGGCCACACAGCACTCACCATTCCCTGAAATGATCTTCATATATTTTTGCTACATTTCCCCTTTCCTCTCAAATATTAACTTCATGAGAAGAGAATACCTTGCTCATGACTGTTTCTCCATAGCTCTTAATAATTATTTGTTGAAGAAAAAACAGAAAAAAGGAGCTAAGGAGAAAATAAAGGAGAAAGAAATATAGATGCAACCTATTTGTTGAATAATAAAAAAAAAGCAACAGCCTAGGTCCTTAGGCCATTTGCTTTAACATACACGAAATAATGGTATGCATTTTTCATGTCAGTTATTTATGTATAGAAATCCATAAAGGGCTTTAAGCTGCCTTAGACAGTTTCATATACATTGGTGCTCTCACTCAATACCTCAGTGTATTAATATTTGAGTCACTGAAGAAGTTATTTTTCTCATATAAAATAATTTAGATCATTAAATTACACATGTTCTCAAAAACGACATTCATAAAATGTAAGGGAACTCAGTCATGGTGGCATTGGTCTACATGATCACTAATTAAAAAAGAAATTGAGTCAAGATGGGGAACTTTTTCATCAACCTTTAAACAAGACTTCTCTTCTCTGTTGATATCCACACACCTGTTGGGCTCCAGTACTAAGAAGTGCAGTTTTTCTAGTCATCTCCTACAGACTGCTCTCCTACGCCCCAGGCTCTCCTACATCACAGCAATCATAAAAGCAAATGCATGCTGGAGGTTTAGTCCTGGACATGATCAACTTTTTAAAGCAGTCTTTCCAGAACTATTTTCCTCCTCAACATAATTCTATAAGTAATTGCAAATTGAGGAGGAGCTTATGAAATATTTTGGTACTTGGACTATTATGCACAAATCAAGATAAAGATTTGTCCTAATAATAGTTTTACCCCGAATAAGAAACTAAAATCACACAAAACAACTAAAAAACTCAAGCATCTACAAAAACAATTTCTTTCTCCATTTCTCTTTTGTTGTTTAAATAATCTTCATTTCACAACTGGTTATTCAAAGACAGTAGTGAGTTGTGAGGAGATCAGGAACATAAGACCCTGAGAAAAGCTGTGATTATGTGTTTGGTGTGTGTGTCACGTGTGTACATTTGTTCGCACTTCCCTGCTGTGGCATCTCAGTCTCCGAATTTTGGGGGAATGGTTCCCATTTGTTGTTCAATGTTGCAAAATTGTTGGGGGATGATAATGATACCACAGTCTGATTAATGAGATTGTCATTAACTCCTCCCCCTTTTCATCAAAGAACAGGCTTTTTCCGGCTCCTGGGTGCCAACTAAACTCCCCCTCTCTACCGCTTGTTTGCTCTTAGAAGTCCATGGCAAAGCCTTTGTGGGGCCCCTTTCAGAGGCTGCAGGTGCATTTGAAGAAGTCTCCCTTAGGATCGTGGAATCCTGGGCTCTCCCTCCCCCACATTGTTAGCTCTATGACTGTGAGCAAGTCTATGACTGAACCTTTGCAAGGACCTGCTGCCAACTCTGTAAAGTGAAAAGCACACTTTAGGCTCCCAAAGGAAGGTCAAGGAAGCTCAACTGATGACTGAACTCCTTCATCTCTAGACTCTGGGCTGGGAGCAACTTATTCCATGGGATACACAGAAGGCCTAATGGGAAGATCTGTATAGACGAGCTCCACTCCGCAGACAGTGCATGTGTGTGTTTCAGGGTCCTGGGCAGATCTCTCACGCCCCCCCAGGCTTGCATCCCCAGCTCGCGCCCCCATCCTCCCAGCCCCGCCTGGCACCCCGTCTTGGCCTGGCATGGCCCTCTTACCTCTCCACCATCCCACCTGCGGGGCGATCAATCAGGGCTGGGCCCCCCCCGCCCCTCACCCCCCGCCCCCTGCCACTGGTCGCCATCTGCGGGGCAATCGGTGGGGCGATCAGGCCCCCGCTGGCACCCACCTTGGCCTGGTGATGCTGCTCACCTGCTCCACCATCCTGCCATGGTCCCGCTCTTGATGGGGCCCATCAGGGCCAGCAGCACCTCCACTGCCACCTGCTGCCAGTGCCTCATCACTGTTGCCTGCCATGTTCTGCGCCACCCCCTGGTGGTTAGTACATGTCATAGCGAGTGGTCGAACTCCTGGTCTCTCGGTCGAACTCCGAGTCGAATTACCATTCCAGGGGACAATTTGCGTAATAGGCTTTTATTATACAGGATAAACTTTGTTTTCAAGCCAAAAATCTGTGGTATGAATGTCAAAGTAAGACCCACACGATGAAGTATATGGAATCAAGTCCCAGGATAGGAAGTAATCCTGATGTCACACACACAATCTCCTGATTAGAGTCAGATTTTATGTGCAGCCTGTCAATGAAATATCAGTAGCCACTGTTTTTTTATGCTTCCTTAATGATAGCTAAGCACTTGAACCAGAGAAAACAACCATATCACAGATGCTGCTGGAGACGAAGGACAGTAGTTAGCATAATAAATGCAAGAAGTTCATCAGAAGGCTGATGGACATTTCAGCAGGGCTGAAAATCTGCATATAATTACTTGCTGCTGAACAGCTGTAGGCATTTCCCTTAACTTGATAATCTTATCCTGTTTACCAAACTTTATCTTTGATATGCCTGTTTACATTCCTAAAGGGCCAATGTGTTTTTCAGTAAATAAAAAGCCGTGGGTCTGGAGATTTGGGGAGCTCACTTCACTAGAGGGTGAAGCCTCTGCCTGGTTCCCCCAAATGCCTTCCAAATTTGTATTTCTTGTCTAGTCTCTATTCATTTATTCATAGCCCTTCTCCAGATTCCTGAACCCTTGCCATGAAAAGACTGCGTCACTTATGGCTCCTCAACGAGGGACATCTGGAGAAGAAGATTCACCAGAGCGAAGAAAAGAAGTTAATCACCGGTAAAGGTGGGGATCACCAGTAAATTTGGTGGGGAGATTCACTGAACAAAAAGCCCATGCCAAGCTTTGGAATTCACGATCCAGAGTGGGCGGGAACGTCTGTTTCAAGCCAGGCCATAATGGGGAAGAATTCGATTAAAAGGCAAAATTACAAAGAAATTAAAATGTCAAAAGGTACTTTCTTAAATCAGGCTCAAGGAAAAAGAGTGCCATCGTCATATTTAACTATGTGGGTTCTTGTTCAAATGGCAAAATGCCTAATTTGTATTGGGGATCAAAAGTCTGTGATAAGTAAAAAAGCCCTGCCGGATCCTCCACTTCTGGTGTCCAGAGGTTCAAAGGCAGCTATAGAGGATAGATCTATTAATCCTCTCTCTGGGGGACTCTTTAAAGCTTTGTCTGAAAATTAGCATATGATGCCTTGGGACAGGCAGAGTTTAGCTAAAATAACTTTAAAGAGTAGTCCATACTATGGAGAGAAATTTCCAGGAAAAGAACTGTGATATATTAAGTCTTGTCTATATGTTATCGGTTAAATGTAGTTTTTTCTGTCCTTTTTATTTAGTCTAAAGTGTTTATTATTAGTCTATTAAGCATGAAAATATACAGGCTGGTTTTAAGCAACAAGATTAGTGTTTCCATAATAAAGGGCAGTTTTTGAATAATAATAGACCACATTCTTCACAGGCAGTAAATTATCTCTGTTACAGAATTTGCCAAAGAAAATGCCTTGGATAATAATAATTGGCTCTAAAATCTCAAAATTGTTGAAACATGGATAAATATATATAACTAAGATGAAGGATTTGTGGTAAAGCTTTTCAGTAATAAGTATAGGTATATTGATAGAAGAAGGGGCTGGTCCCGTTTCCCGCAGCAGAAAACCTTAGATGTTTATCTCTAAGGAAAGAATGTGGTGATTTTACATTTAAATAGCTACAGGCTTGCTTCCAAAGTCATTGGCAACTTAAAACTTTGGAGTTTGGTGAATTAAATAATAGAAATTATTAAATATCTAGGTATTTTTTAAAAATATATTTTATTGATTTTTACAGAGAGAAAGGGAGAGAGACAGAGAGTTAGAAACATCGATGAGAGAGAAACATTGATCAGCTGCCTCCTGCACACCCCCCACACCGGGGATGTGCCCGCAACCCAGGTACATGCCCTTGACCGGAATCGAACCTGGGACCTTTCAGTCCGCAGGCCGACGCTCTATCCACTGAGCCAAACTGGTTTCGGCTAGGTATTTTTAAATGACAAAATACTGAAATGTGAATCTGAGTTTGCCTCATGTGAAAAATCTAAAGGATAGATTTGAATCTATTAATTAAATATATCTTGTATTTTGTTTGAAATATATTCTTAAAAATGTGAAGTCATTGATAATCTGAGAAATGCTAGGTATTTAAATTGCCACCGAAAATTTGAGGCTTCTAAGAGTTTAAAGTTCAAATTAAGTTGGGAAAAATCATATAGTTATAATAAAATGCATAAAGTATAGAAATTTATTTTTGAGAAAATAGTTCTTGTATTTTCTCTGGAGAAATTAGTAGTTTAAAATATATTGTAGTCTTTAGGTATGGTAAAATTTCAACCTAGGTCTAATTAAAAAAGGGGATTAATTCTGTGGTCTGAACCAAATTTTTAATATAAAAACCAGTTTAAATTTAATTGATAACTTTTAGAATAATTATAAAAAGTATATAATATAATCTTTGGGAGATATATATATATATATTTGATAATCTTTCCAAGTTAAATTTCAAGACTTTAACTGAGAGACGACTTTGTAACATTCCAAGATCCCTGGAATAATTCAAGGATTTATTCTCTCTTCTTAAAAGAAATATTTTTGAAATAGGCTGATCTAATATATTTGAAATCACGTGGGAAGCTTTATTAAATAAAAATTAATAACTATATTTTATTTATATACATATATTTTAAACGTTATAAAGGTTTTAACCTCTAAGGGAGGGCAAGGCAAGATTGCTGAATATTTCTTAAGCAGAATTAGATCATTTAGCAGCAGAATTTTGAAAACAAAAGCAAACAAATGCCCTCAGGCAGCCTGCACTTCAGATAGGCTGGGGGGTAGGGTGGCATCTGTGCTTCATGGGTCAAAAGTATTGCTTACTTTACTTTTTCAATAGAGATGCCTACTTTAATTACTTAATAAATTAGCTTTTTATAATATAATCAAGGTCTCAATAAATTAAGTTATGTGAGAAGCAAATATTTTTATAAACAATTGGTTCTAGTAAAGGTCAAAGTAAAAATTTGCATACACCCTACAAGCCAGTCCTCTGAAATAGTTCCTGAGACTTCCCATAATCCCTCTGTGTATGCAAATGAGAACTAGCCCAAAAGAATACTGTTTAAAAGTAAATTTTAAGCCTAATAAAAGGAGAAATTTTAAAATCTCTTCTGCTACTATTTACAGGGTAAACTGATGGTTATTATTCAAGCATTAAATCTGATCATTAATGAGTCACCATATGTAAAAGGGAGTCACTTAAAATATAGGTATAGCACTATGAGCCAACATCTAAAAAGCAACCATGTGTGTTGCTCAGTTTAAAAGAAAGAAAAAAGGTTTTTAAAAGAAACTTCCGAAATGTGGCTGGGGAGAAAATGAAGAGAGGTTTCCTTCAAATATTTGGAGAACTGTAGTTAAAAGTCAATGTATTTGGCCTCAAAAAGAAAAGTAAATAATTTTCATTTTGTGTTCCTAACAAAGCTTATATAGATATGCTCAAACACTGATAGCAGAAATTCAATTAGTGTCATTTACTGTCCACTCCCAAGGACAAATGAAGTTAGAAAATTAGCCTTATTTCAGACTGATTTAAATTGGCAAATTAAAATAAGTGAATATTCAGGGGAACTTAGTTGTACTAGGCAGGAACCTATTCCTGGAGCATTAACTATTTTTTACTGATGGTTCATCTTATAGTAAAAGCTGCTTATCATGCGATGAATCCAGAGTAGTCATACTTCTGTACTAAGAATTGAATTAAAAGCTATCAAGGCTGCATTGCAGGATTTCCAAAAGTCTCTTGATATTATTTAAAACAAAAAAAGGGGCCCTAACTGGTTTGGCTCAGTGGATAGAGCGTCAGCCTGCAGACTCAAGGGTCCCAGGTTTGATTCCGGCCAAGGGCATGTACCTTGGTTGCGGGCACATACCCAGTAGGGAGTGTACAGGAGGCAGCTGATTGATGTTTCTCTCTCATCGATGTTTCTAACTCTCTATCCCTCTCCCTTCCTCTCTTTAAAAAATCAATAAAATATATTTTAAAAAGGGGGGGAGGGTAGTGGAGTAATCTCCTGTAAGTAAACTACATCAAGCCTTAATTACTTTAAATTTTTTCACTTTAAAATTTTTTCGCTTGTAATGCTGATGGCAAGACACATATGGTGTCAGAATAAGTCAAAGGGAAATGGTTTGGCAAAATGAAAAGATCCCGAGTCTAGTTTACAGAAAGGATCCCTTTATTAACCTTTGGTCAAGGATATGCCTATATATTTCCAGAAAACTCCTCCAAGCCCATGTGGATTCCTGCAACAATGGATCCAAGAGAGGAACTGACCAGACTACTCCAGCCACAGATGGCGGTGGCCCCAAGCAACACGCTGAGGAGAAAGGAGAAACAGTCCAGAGATGGGGGATGGTAAAGACGAATTGCCATGCTGTGCATCACTGCAGGTTGCCCAGGACCAAGCCAAAGAAGGTTGGACCTGCATTGCCATTGCTCACAGTTTGTCTACCATCCAGAACTAGAGTATCATTGCTATCATGTCACAGGGGACAGTGATTGGGAAGGGAACCCATAAAAAACTGTTGGACAGTGATTGGAAAGGGGACTCAAAGAACTGTTGGCCCAGAAAGGAGCTTACTGCAGACTGATTCCTTTGATGCCTGGCAGCAATTTAAAAGGACATAAAAGAACTCAATCCTTTCCATTGAATTTAAAAATCTTAAAAGGACTTGAGCTCTGCAAATGGCATACATTCTTGTTAAATTTATTAATTCAAAACAGGGGGATATGTTGGAGGCTAAGGACAATAGTTAGCATAATAAATGGGAGAAGTTCATCAGAAGGCTGATGGACATTTTTAGCAGGGCTGAAAATCTGCATATTATTACCTGCTGCTGAACAGCTGTAGGCATTTCCCCTAACCTGATAATCTTCCTGTTTACCAGAATTTACCTTTGATATGCCTGTTTGCATTCCCAAAGGGCCAATGTGTTTTCCAGTAAATAAAAAGCTGTGGGTACTGAGATTCAGGGAGCTCACTTCACTAGAGGGGAAGCCTCCACCTGGTTCCCCCAAATGCCTTCCAAATTTATATTTCTTGTCTAGTCTCTATTCATTTATTCATAGCCCTTCTCCAGATTCCTGAACCCTTGCTGCGAAAAGATTGCGGCAGATGCTCTGGCAGTTTTTCTCTAAACTCTATTAGTCTAACACAAAATAGAATTTTCTTTCAAAAGAAGGGAAATTAAGGATCCAGGAGAGAACATCCTTAAAAAAGTTTTAAAATTATTTACTATTAAATAAAAAGTAATCTCATGTCAGACTGAAGAAATTAATTTTTTATAATATGCCATAAAATTTTAAAGAGTTTTTTACATTAAAAAAAAAACAACCTCTTTTTGTTTTACATGTAACAGTGATTTATCCTCAAATCAAATAAAACTAAAAAGTTTTTCCCTGGCCCTAACTGGTTTGGTTCAGTGGATAGAGCGTTGGCCTGCAGCTGAAGGGTCCTGGGTTTGATTCTGGTCAAGGGCACATGCTCGGGTTGTGGGCTCGATCCCCAGTAGGGGGCATGCAGGAGGCAGCCAATCAATGATTCTCTCTCTCTCTCCTGCTCCCTTCCTCTCTGAAATCAATAAAAATATATTAAAGAAAATTTTTTTGCCCTGTTATCATTTAGAGTTCAGCAAAGGTTTGATACAATGGAATGGCTCCAACCTGTCAGTTAGCTTTTTCTCTCAGTTTCACACAGCTCTCAGGGGCCTATGAAGAAACATCTTCAATATACTAGTAGAAAGGACTGTGATCCACCTATGCATCCTGGCTCCACAGCAGGTCAAATCCATGAGTGTTTGCAGCTCCCACCCTCAGTCCTGGCTGCCATCAGAGAAATTCATCAGCTGAAGCCCTGAGTTCATTGTTCCTCTGACATCGGTGAGCAGAGACAAAGCCTGGAGATAATTCAGACTGGAGCCAAGAGGAGAAAGAAAGGGCAGTGGATACACAAAGAGAGAAACCAAACCAAGAGGCACCATTGAGACAATTTTAGTCATATCAGATAATTTGGGTCTCTGATTTTACTTTGATTTATAAGTAAAATAAGAATTTAAAAAGTTGATGAGAACCCCCAGATCACATGCCTGATTTGGTGAGCTGATAAGGTCATTACCTATGGGCTTTATTAATAGAGAGTCACATTGCTTACATCAGATTTTTTTTTCTCAAATGATGTGGTTAAATAGATTCTGATAAATAAGAATAACTTCATGAATGGCTAGGGTGATTCATATTTTTATCTTCCAAAAACCCACTACTTATTCCCAAAAAAATGTTATTAAGGAAATGCAGGAATGTCTCTTTATAGCGTTAGACTGACCACAACTGTTTCTATCAAATGGAGAGAGGCTAGCCAACAACAAAAAGCAGCAAAATTCCTAAGGGTCCACTTAAAGTTTCTAATCTATAGAACTTAGGAATCATCACCAACTCTCAATCAAAGCTTCAGTGTACAAAGTCTCTTTTCACTTGACTCAATTTTGTAAAAAAAAAAGGTTCCAGGTCTCAGAAAAACTCAAAACTTCAAAACTATAACTGGTAATAAAAAACATCTCATGTTTAAAGGTGTGTTTGCAGAGAAGGCAAGTGTCACCCAGGTTCAGCTACTGAAGATTTCCCTAAAAAAAGAATTCAATTTTGGGGACACTATTTCCAAATGAACTACTACAGCAAGAAAATAGGAGTTTGTTTTATAAAATTATTCTTCACAAGTCCTCACCATCACACACCCAAGTGTTTTATGGGCCAAAGATATCGAGGCCAAAATGAAATCAGATATGATTTACCAAAGAGTGAAATACACTGTAGAGGCCACCAGGAAGATTTTGATCCACAACCTGAAGCTAGGACATTCTATTCATGTGAAGACTTTTCAGGGCGAGGTGAGGGTGAGGGGAGGAAGAGGATACAAATATATAGCAAGTATGTGGAGTGTGAGTGCCAATAATAGTGTGACAAATTTATTCAGAAATAATTTTTTTACTTGTTGGAAAAAAACACTAAAGAAGCATCTAATGTAAATTGAAAGGTGTGGATCATGATTATAGATTAACAACAACAAAAAATAAAAAGTGGACAAAAATGATCCTATCAATAGAGTAAGAAAATATTTGCCATTTGCTTTTAATTATCCTTCTGCTTTTCAAAGAAACTTCAATGCTATGTTATGTTTTCTATACTATAAATCAGCTAGGAGAAATAGGGACTCTTTTTCATAGTTTGCTAATGATGGAATTACTTATTTAAAGTTGTGGGATTATTTTTTCCCAATTCTATCAAAATTCTTTTTTTTTCTATCAAAATTCTTAATTGAGGTATCTTTTTTAAATAATACAGAACAAATGACTATCTCAAATTTGTGAACCTTGAGTAAAATTAAAAAGCAAGCCATCATTATTAAAAGACAGTTAACACAATAAATGAAGTACCCTGTGCCAACTTGTCTGTGAGATTTCTCCTCCCTGGGGAAAATGACAATTAATGCTTAACGCATGTCATTAGTAACTCTTAATTCAAAGGCTGATTTCTGTTACCGAGAGGCCAAGTTTCGTCAGCAGACTCCAAGTCCTAAGGCCAGCAGACACAGCATATGATGAAAGATGACTCTACTAGCCAGACACGATGGACCACAAAAAATCTCAACAAAGCTTCTGAAGCATGCCATTGGGTACTAGAAACAGCCTTCCAGCTTACTATAATGATAATTTTATTTCCATTAGTTAGAAGAAGCCAAACTAAAGGAAAATCTCCTAAAAGGTACTGTTTACTTAAATGTTACTTATATTCTCATATAAGAAATCTCTTTATATATTACTATCTGAGAAGCAATATTTAAAAAGATTTTCAAATTGAACACACATTAAAATGTTTAATAATAATCATTTTTATATAATGATTAATGGTTTGTTGAAATAAATAGTATTTAATTTCCAAACATCCTGTGGTTTTTCATTTTTAAAATCAAATTAATAAGAATTCATAATTAAACTAATTTTTTCAATTAAGAAGTATAAAAATAAATAATTCTGAGAATAAAAGCTAACTAGAAAAAGCAATGAATAAGAGAAACTTAACATCTGGAGGTTAAGGGAAAAACAGATAAAAGGAATTTATAGAAAGAATTTAGGGAGATCAACTTCTAACCTCAACAGGACCAGGTATCTTTTATAAACAACTAGCCAAAATATATGAGGCAATAACTTCGAGGCAATGGACAGCAGAAAATACAGGAATGCAATATCTGAGAGAAGAATAACCCATGAGGTGAGCACCATAATTACCTTGGAACTCTGCCTGAGGACAATTTCCTGACTCACACAGGGGGTGGGAACCCAAGCAAAGTACAGCAGTTCTGCTGATCTGAGGAAGCAAAGATCAGAGTGATATTGTTGCAGCTATTGAAACCTGAAGGGCTGGGTCCTAGAGGGTAGAGAACTGGCAGGGTGTCAGGGAAATGGACTAACAAGTCTAAATGTGTGTTCCTCACAAGCCATTGCTCAGGGTTGGGCTGTGCATTCACAGAGCAGTACTCAAGGCTTACCAGAGGTTTGCTGCTACCAAGCTGAGAGCCAACAGAGATACTAAGATCAAGCAGTGCTGGTAGATTTTGGAGTTCATTCAATCAGATGAGAGAGACCTAGGTAATGTCCCCGTATACAATACTGACACTGCTGAAACACCGGAGAGGCTATGTCTTAGGAGAAACGACCATAATTTAATGGCTTCCACTATGCCTGTCTTTATAAACTCTAAACCCACAACTCATGGAAATCCACAGGGGAGACAAGAGTTTGGAGATTTGCCAGTTTGAACAGCTTAGGAAATACCTTGGCTTTCCACAGGTCTAATCTAACAAAGTGTAAGAATTAATGCAAGTTGAACATGATCATTCAGAAATTGACTTTGTACAAGACCAAAAATCAATATATTTTAGAGAAAGGAAACAGAATCCAGTTTCTACACATAACATCTACAACTTCCAGTGTCAGTCAGACTTTACTGTACATGTGAAGAAACAGAAATATGGTTCCCATTGTCAAGAGAAAGAATAATCAATATAAACAGAACAGACCCTGAGGCCACCTAAATGTTGGAATTAGCAGATGAAGACATTATAACCACTTTTATAAATACATTCGGGAACATGTAAAGATGGTCATAATAGATGGTCACTGGGGAGAAATATCAGAAGAGAAGTGAAAATTATATGTAAAGAGTAGTTCTAGGAGAACAATGACCAAAATGAAACATTTACTAGATAAAAAATTCAAAGCAGATTGGAGATAAAATAAGAAATGGGTTTATGTACTTGAAAAGAGAGCAGGAGAATTTATCCAATTGGAAGAACAACAAAACATAAAAAGATTGAAGTAAAAAAAAATAAACAGAGGGGAGAGAAAATGGCTACCAAATAGGCAAACGATTCTTGCACCTCATCCCAGGGCCAGACTGGAAATGAAACTAAAATGGGGAACATACACCCAGAATTACCTACTGAGGTCCAGCTGAGGAGGAGGTAGATCAAGGAAGGACAGAAAACACCTGGAGACCAGTAGGAAGGGTGAGGGCACAAGAGGGGCTGACCCAGCTTCCAGGGCGGCAGGCCCAGAGTGAGGAGGGAGCGCTGGGCCATGGGAGGGTCTGTTCCCTCAGAAGATAGAGGCCTGGAACCCAGGCTGGTGAAAGGGCGAGGGCTACGCCCTCCATCTTGCCCCGAATCCTCCATTTTTGGGCAGCAGCCATGTGCTCAGCAAGGAGCTTCTTCCCGGAAGCCCAACCCTCTGCTAGCCACACCTAGGATTTCTTTAAAGTAACCAATGATAATCAAGGGAAGTGCGCGCCACAGATACGACCACATCCTGTGTAACAAGACACCGACTTGCGCCTGGCCAATCGGCAGGGCCCACAGTCCTCTCTCCTCCCCTTACTCCAACCCCCCTATAAAACCCCTCTACCCACAAAGCTCTCTCTCTCTGCCACTTGCCGCTGTATAAGGAGGGTAGAGGAGCCAAGCCCGGGCTTGAATAAAGACTCTTATGCTTTTGCATCAGACATGGCTGGCTCCCTGGTGTTGTTTCTTGGGGATCCTGAAATCTGGGCATAACATTTGGGGGCTCCCCCGGGACCCCGAGACCCTCGAGGGACCCCTGATCCAGAGAATCTGACTGACTGCGGTAGGTGTCTGTGTGTTGTGTATTCTGTTCTGTGTGTTATATGTTCTGTCCTGTGTTATATGTTCTGTCCTGTGTTGTGTGTTCTGTCCTGTGTGAGCTCACTTCACAAGGGACGTGTATCCCCCTCACAAGGGATGTGTATTCCCCTCACGACGAGGGTCGTTTATCCCCCTCACAAGGGACGTGTATTCCCCTCAAGGATTTGAGATGAAGCAGGTCGCTCCCACTGGTTGGCGTACGGCCATCGTCTAGCTTTCGGTTTTGCTTCCATGGAGTTGGAAGATTGTTTTGGTTTTGCTTCCATGGAGTTGGAAAACTGTACTTTTGGGCCCTTTAGCTGTCTGTGTTTGTGTTTTTTCTGTTTTATTCTGTGGACTTACTGGACGGACATTATGGTACAGACTCAAACTACTCCTTTAAGTACTATGATTGATCATTTCAAAGAGATTAGGGGAGGCTATAGAGCTCCCTCAGGAATTGGGAAATTGTTAGAAATTGGATGGATTGTTTAAACTCTGAATGAATGTCTGGTGAAAGTGTGTGAGTGTGGAGGGAGGGGGCCTGCCCTCTCCTCTCCTTTGTGTGGCTCCACGACTTCGGTCAGGTGGGCATCTGAGTGAGGATCTGTGAAAACAGGTCACCCCCTCCCCAAGTAAAAGTTTTAATAATTTGAATTTGAATCTTAAGACTTGCCAGCTAAAAGTTTAAGGTTCGGATTGAATTGGGAAAAATTGTGTAATTGTGGTAACTAAATGCCTTTGCTTATTGGTCTGATTGAGAAGGGAGGATTGATTTTGTGACCTCAACTGAAGATTTTTGATGCAAGGACCAGTTTAAATTTAAATGATATTCTTTCAGATAATTATAAAAGGTATAAACAGCTAATGAGATTTCAGTTTGTCTGCAATATAATGTTGGCCATCTATCTTTTAGGGATCTTGGTTTGCAAAAAACAGTGTAGACAGCCACCATTTTGGGCTGCATGACTTGGCAGCCGCCATGTCAGCCACATGGCTTGCTGCTCCCCTGGGGGCCACCATCTTGAAACAGCAAAGGCCCCTCCCTCTGATTTAGTCAATCACAGAAGGAGTCTCTGCTCCCTGAGGCAGGCTGGGATTTCAGGGGTGGAGGTTTAAGGCGGAGTTTTACTACAGAAATGTGGATGGGGCAGGAAGTGTGCTTGCCTCGCGGATTTATTTTAGCTTATGTCAAAGTCTTTAAAAGGGACTGATAGCAGTAATCCAATTTCTAAAGTGACGATTATTTCAGGTAGAATAACATGCCTAAGTTTAACCTAGGTTACCCAAGGACTCTAGATAATGTGTTTACCCAAAACTGTAATTTAGATTGCATGCTGTCTCTGCTTCTATAAATTGCTTTTTTATTTGAAAACTAGGTTCCTCATTCCAAACCTTGAAATGTAGTCAATACCTTTGTGATTTTTTGACTGCCTCTGTTCAGGGATTCAAGGTTTTTATGGGAAATGTTATCTGTCTTTATTGCTTAATATGTATCTTTGTTGTTTAAAATTGTTTAGCTAGTGAAATTTCTGTTTATGTCTCTTAAAAATATGAATGTATTGCTAATCTGAGGAATGTTAATTATTTCTATTTGTTACATTTCTGTCTGTTTGTTTGCTAGAGACTTTGATTTGCTAAAAGGTATTTGTGGCTTTTCTAGTCTGATTGGGACATTTGGGGGTGGGGCTCACAGTTCCTCAGGGCAGAGATTTTATGGGCCCCTGCCTGTGCTGAATTAAATAATACAGGCCAGTGTCATTTGGCTTGCTGGTTAAAGGAAGGCAATGGGCCCTAGAATCTGTAAAAATGGCTGGGAATGAAGCTGGTTAAATGTGTTGAAAGGGTTCAGTACCTGTTGCTGCTAGCAGAGGAGGGGCTGATATCCCCTTCTAGCGCACTCCCTTGAAAGAGGCCTGGTTATTGCTCTGCCACAAAGGGAACTGGTAGAAAGGCAAAAAAGCAGAGCGCTGTAACTAATAAACAGGGTTAACAAAAGGGAACTCTCCCTGGACCTGGAAGCCATCGGGACTTTGAAGTTCTCCAAGAGAGGAGGAATCTGACTCAGAGACTGGCCGAAACCTCATTGGGCTAGGAGAACCGGAGGCTGAATATTGAACTTATAGACTGCAGTTTTCTGGGCAGAGGTCCAAGCAGTGCACATCCCTGACAGTGACCTGCAGAAAACTATAATAGACTCAGGTGATGCCTGCAACTTCATGGACATGGCTCCAAAGAGACAAGGACAATTTTGCCTTATATAGGAGGGTCAGGAGTGTACTTTAGTCACCTCCCTAAGATGTTTGTATAGCCCTGCCATATCTCATGTTTAGTAGCGAAGGATTTGGCTGCCTGAAGAGGCCATGATGTCAATATTATGTTTCATTGTATTGATATGTTATATTGACCTTTGATTCTCTTGCAGGTTTGAATGTATGTTGGCTGTCCTGGAAGGGGACTGTGTGGGGTGAACCCCAAGAGTAGAGGGTGTCTGGCTGCCAAGAGGGCAAGTGCCCAACTGGGCAGGGAAGAGTGCCCATCAGGTTTTGGTCTCTGTTGAGAGACAGTTGACGGTTGGCAGCCTGTGTACTGTCTTGCGGGCCTGTGTGACCATGCGCATGTCGGGGGTGGTGCAAGCCTCAACTGTGGAGAACTGGAAAAGGCCTGTTTGAAATAGAAGGTTTAAGGCATGATTATGCATTTTTAAAAGACATAGAAAGAAGGTTTAAAGGCTAATTTGAAAGTATAAAATTAATCAAATAGTACAGGAGAGTAATCCAGAGAGAGTAAATAATTTACATTCTGCCTCCCTAAACAGAGGGTAAATAGTTATGCCGAAGTACTGAGGGGGGACTGATAAAAAAATCCAACAGTTACTGTTTTGTTATAACTCTGAACACTTGGAGTGCGGGAAACGAGTTAAGTCGGCTCGCGTGAATTGCGCATACTCCGCGGGAGCCGTCTTTAACTCGGTTCATATAGATTTGCGGTGGAGTGCGGGAAACGTGTAAACTCGGGCCGACTGTAACTGCGTATTACCAAATATTTGTTTGTAATCCACCCTTTTGGTGGATGGAACAAAACCAAAAGACAGGGCCATCTTATATTTTGGCGGGAAATTCACCCGCACTCCAAGTGTGAAGAGTCCATGAAAAGGAACTGGCAAGGAAAGTCAGAAAATCTTAGAGCAGATCAGTATGTTTTTCTCCTTATGTAATTCCTCCGAAATTTGGCAATGCTAAATAAGTCATGGCAATACATTTATTTGCATAAATTCAATAAGACTGGTTCCTAATAGTGGTTTTATTAACGGAAAACTTTGACTGGAGTATCATGTTTTAAAGAGCCCTGTCTGAGCTCTAAAGACTTAAAGCCAGTAAGAATGCCACGAAGAAAGCCTGGTATCCTGCTTGGGAGCCCTGAAGATGGCTGGTGCTGGAGCATCAGGCCCATGCCCTAACATCACTGGCGGTTGGTCAGAGTAGAAGGGGAGCAATAAGGATGCCTCTGCATCCCTGTGGAACCCCCACACACTCTGGGCCACAACAAGTAGGAGGGCTACTGAGATGGGCCTTAAAGCCTAGAGCGTGGGCTCAGGTGGAGTTGCTACAGGTGAGGGATTCACCTAACTCAGCGGATACTGCAGGCAGGCCTGATGGCGGCTGGATGGCTTGGCTTCCTGGCCCTACGGGGCACATTAAGATTCAATCATGAGATTCCAGCAAAGGTAGTCAGTTACCATTCTTGTTGTGTTTATGCAAACATCAGGCCAAATTGAATACAGTAGATAAATTAATCTTGATTTGGCTTTTTGATAGCCATAGAGGAATTTTAAGAAGAAAAATCCTATTTCAATAGAAGCTGTTAAAGCTAAAATGGTTTCTTTCCCTTCCACCGAACCATTTGTTATAGTTTGTCTCTGCCAGGTCACAAGCCCAGCTCCTTCTGTGCCAAGGACAGCAGGGAGCCTGAGTGGAAGGTGAGCTCTAACCAGACACACCCCCTGCAGATCACCCTCAAGAAGACAGAGGACCTCGCGGGACCCCTTGTAATCCTCCTAATGCTGTTGACTTTCGGCCCTCGAATTATTAACAGACTAGTCCAATTTGTCAAGAAGCGTATAGGGATAGTTCAGTTGATAGTTCTGTGTGCCCAGTACAGGCCTCTAGCAATGGTGAAATAGAAATGCAGTCCATCTCATGATTGAGCCGGAAGTTCCAAGACAAAGGGGGGAATGAAAGGGCGAGGGCTATGCCCTCCATCTTGCCCCAAATCCTCCATTTTTGGGCAGCAGCCATGTGCTCAGCAAGGAGCTTCTTCCCGGAAGCCCAAGCCTCTGCTAGCCACACCTAGGATTTCTTTAAAGTAACCAATGATAATCAAGGGAAGTGCGCGCCACAGATATGACCACATCCTGTGTAACAAGACACCGACTTGTGCCTGGCCAATCGGCAGGGCCCACAGTCCTCTCTCCTCCCCTTACTCCAACCCCCCTATAAAACCCCTCTACCCACAAAGCTCGCTCTCTCTGCCCCCTGCCGCTGCGTCGGCGAGTGTGGTGGATGGAGAGCACGAGCTAGCTCGAATAAAGACTCTTTGCTTTTGCATCGGACACAGCTGGCTCCCTGGTGGTCTATTGGGGATCCTGAAATCTGGGCATAACATTCTTAAGTAATTAATGCTCTATCTTCTAGTTCATTAATTAGCTGTGTCTAATTTACTGTCTCAAGCCCACCTACTTATTTTGACAATTATTTTTCACTTCTAGAAATTCTTTATCAAATCCACATTTTTGATGGGCTCTTATTCTTTGCTTTTTTAAAAAATTATCTTTCATGTCTGTACACATTCATAATAGATATATTTTTAGTTGATAATTACCTGATGTTGTTTTTGGCTGACACATGCATAGCATTTTGTTGCCTTTTCTTATCAGTAATTTAAAAAAGATTTGAGCTCATATTTCTTGAATTTAGTCTCTCAATATAACAACTATAAACTCTGGACAAAATATGAAAAACAACTATGTGAAGGTGTGAAAGAGTGTCCAAAACCAAGCAGAAACGTGGGTCAGGGGACGTGTCTCCACTTGAGATAA
>NW_005871180.1:437572-443517 GCF_000147115.1 Myotis lucifugus
TTTTTAAACCTAGAGCACAAGAGTTCATTTACAGCTGTTCACCTGAGGCTTTGCTGCAGGAGGGTGGTGTGGGCTGAAGGTGCCGAAGGAGAGACTGGGTTGGGAAGCATTAGGGGGAGATGTGGAAAAGCAGCAGTTGGGAGTGTTGCATTCGGTTTTACCCCCAAACCTAAATGACCATATTTCCTGAGAGGAGCTAGCTGTTCTCAGTAGTGGCAGTGCAACAAAAGGAAAAAATCCCTTCCTTAGGTGATACAGCCAGCACCATCCTCATCAGCTGCCTGCCACACCCTCCATCTTGACCTTTGCAAAGAAGACAGCCAGAGGCCAAGTCTATGGGTTTAAACAGTCTCAGGGAGTTTCTGTGACTGGTTGAAGGTGAGCTGGTCCACTTTGCATTCCAGGGATGCAAAGCTGGTACAATATTCACAAATCAATAAATGTAATACTAGTACACCACATAAACAAATTGAAAGACAAAAATCATGAGATCATATCAATAGATTCAGAAAAGGCATTTTACAAAACCTAGCATCCATTTTTGATAAAAATCTCAGCGAAGTGGGAATAGAGGGATCATACCTCAACATAATAAAGGCCATAATTGACAAATTTACAGCAAACATTATACTTAATGGGCAAAAACTAAAACCATTTTCCCTAAGAACAGGAACAACACAGTGTTATCTGCTTTCATTAATTGTACTCAACATAGACTGGAAGTTCTTGCCACACATCAGACAAGAAGAAAAAATAAAAGGCACCCAAATTGTCATTCCCAGATGACATGATATTGTACATAAAAAAACCTAAAGACTTCACAAAAACTACTATATTTAATAAATGAATTTGGCAATGTAGCAGGATACAAAATTAATGTCCTGGAAATCACTGGCATTTTTATACACCAATAATGAATTCTCAGAAAGAGAAACTAAAAAAAAAAAAAATCCCATTTACCATTGCAACAAAAAATTAAGATACTTAGGAATAAATTAACCAAGGAGGTAAAAGACCTGTACTCAGAAAACTATAGAACATTGAAAAAAGAGATAGAAGAAGATGTAAAGAAGTGGAAGAATTTACTGTGTTCATGGATTGGTAGAATTAACATCATTAAAATGTTCATACTATCCAAAGCATTCTATAGATTCAATGCAATTCCTGGTAAAATACCAATGGCACATTTCACAGACCTAGAAGAAACAATCCAAAAATTTATATGGAACAACAACAAAACACAAAACAACCCATATGGCCAGAGCAACCTTGAGAAAGAAGAACAAAGTTGGAGGGAATCACAATACCAGATATGAAGTTATACTACAAAGCCACTGTAATCAAAACAGCCTGGTACTGGCATAAGAAAAGGCATATAGATTAATGGAACAGAATAGATAACTCAGAAATCGACCCAATCCATTATGCTCAATTAATATTTGACAAAGTAGATAAGAGCATATAATGGAGTAAAGACAGTCTCTTCAATAAATGGTGTTGGGATAATTGGACAAGTACATGCAAAAGAAATGAAATTAGACCACCAACCATACACAAGAATAAACTCAAAATGGATAAAATATTTAAATGTAAGTCATGAAACCATAAAAATCTTTGAAAAACATATGCAGCAAAATATCAGACATCTAATGTAGCAAAATTTTCATTGGTACAATGCCTAGGGCAGGGGTGGGCAACCTTTTTGTGAGTGCGTGCCAAAACCAGAAAAATCTCTGACTCAAAATTATTCTGAGTGCCAACCCTAATTTTTTGAGAACATGTTACGCCTACTTGATATCTCTTAAGGTGTACGTATGTGAAGAACCTTGAAGAAATAATAAAATTCATTCGAGCGACAAAAACACAGTATATGATGACGAAAAATACATTTATTTTTTAATGTATACATGTACACTGATAGTCCGACAGAAAACTTTATGACTCTGTTTGATTTTATCAGTGGGACTTTTGCTGCTGCATCACTGATGACAGAGATTTTACATCAGGTTTATATTTCGTGACCTTCAGAGATATGCATAAGCTACTACTTTCATCCATCAGGCTACTTCTATTATGAGACTTAACAAAATTCATCACTGAGAACAAAGATTCACAATTGTAAATGGAAGATTATAAGAGAGGGTTTCGCATGCCAGCAAAAGTTACTGGCGTGCTATGTTTGGCACGTGTGCCAGGGGTTGCCCACCCCTGGCCTAGGACAAAGAAAGGAAAAAATAAACAAATGAGACTATATCAAAATAAAAAGCTTCTATACAGCAAAAGAAACCAGCATCATAACAAAAAGGGAACCCACTGAATGGGAGAACATATTTGCAATGATAATCTGCTAAGGGGTTAATATCCAAAATATATAAAGTATTCATACAACCCAGCAAAAGGAAGTCAAATAACCCAATTCAAAAATGGTAGAAGACCAGCCTGGCCAATATGGCTTAGTGGTTGAGTGTGGGGGGCTGTTTCTCTCTTTTCCATGTCCCGCATGGAAAAGGAAACATTCCATTTGCTGAGTGGAGGAGCTGGGGATTAAGAAATTAAAGAAAGACCAAGATGCAGAAATAGATTTTAAGCTGGGGCCAGGTGGGCGCCATCCTCTCTGATGGAGAGGCGGCAAAAGCGGCCTGAGCCACACAGCAGGTTTCTTTTAAAGGCCTAGATTTACATATCTAGTTCTGCCTCTGCCTGATTAACATGTCCAGCCTTATTGGGGATGCATGTTCCCAGGGCGTGGCTGCCTATGCTCTGAGTTCAGCTGACAATTATAAGAAAATGCCTAGGTGCCTCCCAGGCGGCCCTCTACAGTTGAGCCATGATCTATGAATCAGGAGTCATGGTTCGATTCCAGGTCAGGGCATATGCCTGGGTTTTGGACTCAGATCCCATTAGGGGGTGTGCAAGAAGCAGTCAATTGATGTTCCTCTCTCATCAATGTTTGTATCTCTCTATCTGTCTCCTGTCCTCTCTCTCTAAAATTATCAATAAAAACATTTTTTAAAAATGGCAGAATACCTAAATAGATACTTCTCCAAAAAAGACATACAAATGGCCAAGAGGCATATGAAAAATGCTCAATGTCAATAGTCATCAGAGAGATACAAATTAAAATGACAATGAGGTACCACCTCACACCTGCCAGAATGGCTACCATCATAAATCAACAAACAACAAGTACTGGTGAAGATATAGAGAAAAAGGAACCCTAGTACATGGTTGGTAGGAATGCAGAATGGTACAGCCACTATGGCAAACAGTGTGGATTATCCTTAAAAGTTAAAAATAGAACTGCCATTTGACCCAGTGATCCTACTTGTAGGAATATATCCTCAGAAGTCTGAAACATCAATCAGAAAGAATATATGTACTCCTATGTTCATGGCAGCATTATTTACAATAGCTAAGATCTGGAAACAGCCCAAGTGTCCATCAGTCGATGAAGGGATAAAAAAAAACTGGTAAATTTACACAGTGGAATACTATCCTATCTAATAAAAGAGAAACATGCAAATTGACCATACCCCCGAACACTTCCCATCGGCTAATCAGGGCAATATGCAAATTAACTGCCAACCAAGATGGCGGCTGGCAGCCAGGCAGCTGAAGCGAACAGGAGGCTTGCTTGCTCCAGTGATGGAGGAAGCCAAGGTTCCCTACCTGCCACCGCCCAGCTCTGAGCTCCGGATGAAACAATGTTGCAATTATAGAAGCCAAACAAGTTCCAGAAACCTGCTTTCAGCCAGCAGCGGGCTCAGAGCTTAGAGCGGCAGTGATGGCAACAGAGTTTCAATTATAGAAGCTAAACAAAGCCCAGATATCTGCTTTCAGCAGCCGAGGCCTCAAGCTGGAGCCGGCCTCAGAGCTAAAGCCTGCTCTCAGCTCCAGTGACAGCCATAGAAAGTAAATAAATCCCAGAATAAAAAAGAAAAAGAAAGAAAAAAAAGGAGAGGCTGGGAGCTTCAGTTTCCCACCAGCCTGAAAACAGCCCTCAGCCCCTCAGCCAGACTGGCCAGGCACCCCAGTGGGGACCCCCACCATAAAGGGGGTGTGGGCAGACTAAAAACAGGCATCAGCCCATCATCCAGGCTGGCCAGGCACCCAAGCGGGACCCCCACCCTGATCCGGGACACCATTCAGGGCAAACCAGCCGGCCCCCACCCGTGCACCAGGCCTCTATCCTATACTACAGGCAGGGCAGAACAGCGTGAGCTGCCATCTGGGCCCCATGTGCAGCCCTGGGCAGCGGGGCATAAGCCCCGCCCCCAGCCAGGATCCCTATGTGCCACCTGAGCCCCCAGCCGGGATCCCCATGCTGCCTAAGCCCCGCACTGCTAAGCCCCGCTCCCAGCCGGGACCCTATGACTATTGGAGAGCAGGAAAGTGCCGCTGGGCCCTGGGTTGCTGTGGTGATCCGGCCCATCGGTAAGTAGAAAAGTGCGGCCTGTAGGCAGCCCCCAGCTGCGCCTGATCAGGGAGCAGGAAAGCCGGCCTGAAGGCAGCCCCAAGCTGGGCCTGATCCGGGAGCAGGAAAGCCTGGCCTGCGGGCAGCCCCCAGCTGGGCCTGCTCCCCGGTCGCCATGGAGACCTGGAAGTGGGAAAGCCTGGCCTGTGGGCAGCCCCCAGCTGGGCCTGCTCCCCCGTCACCATGGCGATCCTGGAGCAGGAAAGCCCAGCTTGCAAGCAGCACCCCGATCCTGGCCATAGCTCAAGGGAGAGTACAGCATGCAGTGGAGGCCAGGAGCCTGAGAGATCAACACAGAGGGGCTCCTGCTCCAAGCCTCCATGGTGTGGCTGGGGGCAGGCCCCCAGCAGACACACACACACACACACACACACACACACACACACACAGTGCCTGCTCTGAGCCTCCAATGTGGCTGGGGGCAGACCCCCAGTGGGGACACACACACACACACACACACACACACACACACACACACGGGACGCCTGCTCTGAGCCTCTGCTGCCAGACTGTGGCCATCAGTAGGACATCCACTGAGGGCTCCCGGACTGTGAGAGGGGCAGGCTGGACTGAGGGAACCCCCACCCCCCAGTGCACAAATTTCATGCACCGGGCCTCTAGTCCTATATAATAAAGAGGGAATATGCTAATTTGTCTGTTAAGGTGTCTGAGTAAGGACCAATTTGCATATTGACAGACCAGCAGGTGTGCGCACAGCAGGGGGACTTGCGTGAGGCTCACCGGAGTCCTCTTTTTCTCCCAGGTGCACACTCCGGACAAACACCCCGGCCACACTGCACCCTGTCAGAGAGCACTCTGTCTGTGGACACCACCAAACCCCACTGAGGGGGTGACACCCGCACAGCAGAAGGCCGGTTCTCGGGGTGCAGTCGGCCGAAGGGCCCCGGCGGGACAACAGAGAGCGCACAGGCGACCCTCACACCACCAGGAAACCACCGCAGCTTTCTCCAGCCGTCCATTCATTCATCTTCCGGGTCCGACCCGGATGGGGGCTCCATTCTGGCCTGATGCCTCCGAGGACAAGCCGGGCCCAACCGTGCCTGCACAAGCATGCCCATGGCCTGCGAATTCGGGAGGGGAGTGGGCAGAGAGCCGCTCGAGGCATTGGAGCGGGCACGCCGGCACTCAACGCTCAATGGGAGAAAAGCCTCACGCACGCATGAATGCACACGTGCGTGCATGTAACGCAGTGGTTCCCGGTCCCTGCAGTAGATGCAGGCCCAGGCCGGCTGGACCCTCCCCCAACTCGGAGCTGGGAGGTGACACAGCTGCATCGTCACTGGGCCCCTCAAAGCCGGCCCGAGTGCCCAAACAGAGGTGGCTACAGGTCCAGAGAGGAAAGCAGTCAGTACTAAGGAAGAAAAGCATAGAATGTTTAATTAGCCTGTAAAAAGAGTAAAAGAGTGAGGGAGGAAGGGGGAAAGTGGGGAAGAAGGGAAGGAGGGAGGGA
>NW_005871180.1:444380-447291 GCF_000147115.1 Myotis lucifugus
CTGCCTGTGGGATCGGGCCTAAACTGGCAGTTGGACATCCCCCGAGGCTCCCACATTAGAGAGGGTACAGGTCAGTCTGAGGCACAAATCCCCCCCCCCCCCCCCCCCCCCCCCCCCCCCTTGGCAAGGTTTTTTTTGGGGTTATAAAAAAGAACGAAGAAGGATCTCTAATCTTTGAGACAGCATGGAGGGACCTGTAGAGTATTATGCTAAGTGAAATAAGTCAGAGAAAGACAAGTATCTCATGATCTCACTTATATGTGGAATCCAATGAACAAAATAAACTGACAAACAAAATAGATCCAGAGACATAGGAGCATTAAACAGACTGAGGAACCTCAAAGGGAATGGGGGAGGGGAGAGGGAAGAGATCAATCAAAGATAACACAGGACAAAGACAATAGGGAGGTGAAGGCCTGGGGAGGGGACAAAAGTGGGGAGGAGGGGGGTCACTGGGAAGACAAGGGGGCATCTGTAATAATTTCAATAATAAAGATTAATATTTTTAAAAATATAAAATAAACTACTTTAAAAAATAAACAATGTTATTGGAATCACAGAAGGACAAGTAATAATAGCCCAAATTTTCCCAAATTTAATTTAAAATACTAACAAACAGATACAAAAGCTAATATGTCCCCCAAGTAGGATAATTACCAAAACAAAATCACATTTAGGCACATCATTACTACAAATCAAAGAGAAAGATAAAATCTTGTAAATAGACAGAGAAAAAGATGTATGGGGGAACCATGATGCAAACTATGGCAGACTTATCAACAGAAAATAAATAAATAAATAAAGGCCAGAAAACAGTTGAAAAAACATCTTTCAAGTGTTGAAAGAAAAGTAAAACTGTCAACCTAGAATTCTATATAAAATAAAAATATGCTTCAAAAACAGGGTGAACTATATATATTTTAAGGTAAATGAAAGCTATGAGAATACTTTGCCATCAGAACTAAAGATTTATTTCAAGCCTAGGAAAACGATACTAGATGAAACTAAGAACTGGTAGAAAATGATGGAAACTCATTTCTATATCAGAGGAATGAATAACAAAGGAACAAAATTAAGGAATAATAGGTGGGTAAGTATAAAATAATATTTTTCTTGTAATTTTTTTCAAAGATAACTGCTTATTTAAAGTAAAAATAATATTAAGATGGGATGAATAATTTATATAGAAGTAAAATAAATGAAATCAATTGCCTGAATAACTGAGAGAGACAGATAAATGGAATTATACTGAAGTAAGATAATTAAGTTTATGAGGGGAAAAGCATGAAGTGTGATAGGAAAGGTAAGTGGGAAGAGACTCTGAATAGGTACAACAATAAAGCTAAAAGAATCATTGATAAATTAAAGATGAATATTGTATGTTCTAGAGCAACCACTAAAAATAATAAAACCTAAATAGTTAAAAAAATAAAATGGAAATTTAAAAGTTTTTCAATGAACTCAAAAGAAGATAGTAAGAAATAACAGAGAAAGCAAAAACAGGGGACATGGGAAAAAATAGCATGATGTATCTTAAACATAATATGAATTGGTACATTGAATATAAATGGGTTGAACAAAGCAATTAAAAGGCTGAGATTACCAGACTGTATATAAATAAAAGTAAGATCCAAATAGATAATGTACTTTATAAATTAGAAAGACACATTTGAATATATTAAGCAAATGTGTTAAAAATGAAAGTGTTTGAAAAGATTTCTGTATGAACAGTAAGGATAAAAAGAGTTGATGATGCTGTATTACTACCAAGTGGTGTTCGAGGTAAAAGTATTAGTTGGGTAAAAGAGAAACATTGCATAATGGTGAAAGAGACAATTTATCAGGAAGACCTAACAATCCTAAATGCAGATACTGTAATAGCAGAATTTTAAAATATGTGAAGCTAAAATGAACAGAATTAAAGAAAGAAATAGACATCATATTTGGAGTCTTTTAATATTGCTGTCAGTAAATAGGTAAAGTAGGCAAAAAATCAGTTAAGTATACAGAAGATCTGAAAAATACTATCCACTAATTTTGCCTCAATGTCATCTACAAATCATTGTATCAAAGAACTGCATAATCCATATCTGTTTTAATGGCACATGAACTACTCATCAAAATAGACCATGTGCTAAACCATAAAATACAATACAGAAGTTTGAAAACTGACAAAATATTTGTTCTGACTATAACAGAGTTAATTTAGAAATCAGTAGCACTAAGACATCTAAAAAAAATCCCAAATGTTTCAAAATTAAACAATATACGTTTTAACAGTCAAAGACAAGCCAGAAAACATTTCAAAATAAAGGATAATGAAACAGAACACATCAAAATATGGCAAAAGATGAAAACTTATTATTTTAAATGATCAAATTCAAAAAAGAGGAAAATCTATCATCTAACTATTGACCTGAAGAATTTAAGAAAGGTATTTTGTTAAATTGTACACTTGAAACCTGCATGGTTTTGTTAACAAAGTCACCCCAACAAACTCAATTAAGAAAAAAAAAAGAATTTAGAAAAGGAAGATCTAATTAATCCCAAAGTGAATAGAAAGAAGAAATAATAAAGAACAGAAATCATTGTGAAGAAAACAAATGAAGAATATCAAATTGCCCAAGCTGATTTGGCTCAGTGGATAGAGCGTCAGCCCACTGTCTTAAGGGTCCCAGGTTTGATTCCAGTCAAGGGCACATACCTCTATTGCAGGCTTGATCCCTGGTCCTGGGGGAGGCAACCAATTGATGTGTCTCTCTCAGATAGATGTTTCTCTCTGTGTCTCTCCCCCCTCCCTTCCACTACAAAATCGCCGGGCCAATAAACCGTTTTCAAAGACTCTGTTTGAACGTCACAAAAAGGTATGTAGGAAGCCCAAACCCACCGGAAAGGTAATCGGCTCTACTGC
>NW_005871180.1:447485-456210 GCF_000147115.1 Myotis lucifugus
CCAGACCCCCAGCCCAGGGTTCCAGAGCGAGGGAAAGAAGTTCCTATGGGCAGTAAGAACTGCAGACTGTAAAAACCAGTGCGGATTGGGGCTGAGTGACACACAGGCTGCTGGAGACCCAGCTGCTCCTCTTAAAAGGTTGGCACCACGACCTGAATTTACAAGCTCCCGCTTGCTCTGAGCTCCAGTGCCCGGTGAGGCTCTGGGGGACCCAGACACATACGAGGAGAAACTGGACTGTCTGGCATCAGGGCAGGAACACGGGGGCGGCTTTCTTCCAGCTGGAGGTGCTCACAGCAGTCATTGTTCCTGTGCTGGAACCTCCCTGGTGCAGGGCTGACTAGCAGCCATTTCTATTTGCTGTGCCCTGGTGATTCTGTGAGACCCTGCCCCACCCAAATTACAACCCACCCAAGCTGACAGCAACTGTTGCATATTAATGGCCTGTTCTTTCTTGGGCTAAAAATCTGTCAAACAAGTGGCAGCAGGGTCAGGGAGCACCAAACCTATCAATAAAAAAACCAAGACCTGGCACCAGCACCAGCCTGCCTTGCTTCACAGCTGGGCCTTTTCTGGCTACTTCCAAACCTGATACAAAGAGGAGGAATCTGCAGATATCTCTGTAGCTCCTGCTGGCTGGCCCCAGGAAATGACTGATTTTGCACCTCTCTGGGGACCCAAGAGCCAGTGTACACAGTGGTCAGTGTGAGATCATACCAGATTACAACTCTACACATCCATAAGCGACACACTCAAGGGGCAGACTCAGTGAGCACCAAAGCCCCACTAAAGCAAGTCCTGCCCCATAAGGGTGTCTCCTGCACAGCAGCTCTCCCACTGTAGTCACAGCCAATTGGTTCGGAGGTCAATTCTTCCCAGTGATACCAACAGCAATCAAGGCTCAACTACAACAAAACTGTGCACACAACCCACAAAGAGAAGCACCAAGAGTATCCGCCTCAGGTGATTGGGGAGGCTGAGCCACTGGACTCTATAGGATACCTACTACACAAGGCCACTCTGTCATCTCAAGGAGACTTAGCAGCTACCCAATACATAGAAACAAACACAGGGAGCAGCCAAAATGCGGAGACAAAGAAACATGTCACAAATGAAAGAAATAGAAGAAAGCAAACTACTGGATATAGAGTTCAAAACCACAGTTATAAGATTACTCAAAGATCTTCTAGAAACCTCTGAGGAACTTAGTGAGACCTTCTAGGATCTTAGTGAAAATACCGAAAAAAAAAAATGGGAAAGGACTAGTCAGAAATTAAGCATACACTGACTGAAATAAAGAATAATATACAAAGATTTAACAGTAGACTAGAGGATCCTGAGAATCAAATCAATGATGTGTAATACAAGGAAGCAAAAAACACCCAATCAGAAGAGCAAAAAGAAAAAAGAACCCCAAAATATGAAGATAGTGTAAGGAGCCTCTGAGACAATTTCAAGCATACCAACATCTGAATTATGGGGTGCCAGAAGAAGATAGACAGCAAGATACTGAAAACCTATTTGAAGAAATAATGACAGAAAACTTCCCCTACCTGGTGCAACAAATACACTTACAAGTCCAGGAAGCACAGAGAACCCCAAACAAGAGGAATCCAAAGAGGATCATACCAAGACACATCATAATTAAAATGCCAAGGGCAAAAGACAAAGAGAGAATCTTAAAATCAGCAAGAGAAAAACAGTTAGTTACCTATAAGGGAGTGCCCGTACGACTGTCAGCTGATTTCTCAACAGAAACTATGCAGGCTAGAAGGGAGTGGCAAGAAATATTCAAAGTGATGATTAGCAAGAACTACAACCAAGATTATTCTACCCAGCAAAGCTATCATTTAGAATTGAAGGTCAGATAAAGAGCTTCACAGACAAGAAAAAGTTAAAGAAATTCATCACCACCAAACCCAAATGCTGAAGGGTATTCTTTAAGAAGAGGAAGAAGAAGAAAAAAGATAAAGATAAAAAATATGAACAACAAAGTGACAACAAATACATATGTATTAATAGTTGAATCTAAAAATCAAAAGAATAAAAAAATCTGATGAACAGAATAAACTGGAGAATGGAATAGAATCAGTGGCATGGAAATGGAACAGACTGATGGTTCTCAGAGGGAAGAGGTTGTGGGGGTGTGTAGAAAGAGATTAGACAAAGATCTTATATGCATGTATGCATTACCTATGGACACAGACAATAGGGTGGCGAGGCCTGGGGTGGGGTAGGAACCAGGTGGAGGGGTGCTATGGGGGGTGTGGGTGGGGAAGAGGGACATCTGTAATAATCTCAACAATAAAGATTAATAATAATAAAAAAATCAAATAAACATTTCATCTTTGAAAAGATTATTAAAATGATAGGCTACCAATACTAGTTATTTAAAAAAAGAGAAAACATAACTTATTGGTAGTAGAATGATAGTGGGACTATCACTATAGCACAGACAGGTTGTAAAGTGGAGATAAGGAAATACTATGAAGAATTTATTCCATTATATTCAATAATGTCTATAAAATGTATACACTCCTTAAAAGACATAACTTGCCAAAAATTCCCTCAAGAGGCAATGGAAAATTTGAATGGCTCTATATCTATTAGAAAATTTGAATCTATAATGAAAAAGCTTCCCACAAAACTTTATGCCTACATGATTTCACTTATGGATTTGCTCAAACATTTAAGAAAAAATTAATAACAATCTGACACAAACTCCTTCAGAAATTAGAGGAGGGGAAAATGCTTGTAAAATCATTAAGGTGGGAGCGTAGTAAAACAAGTAAAATAGTTTAGTAAGTTGCTCCTCGCACATGCTTTGGACATCCTATGTGAGACAGGGAATGTTTAGAAAGATACATAAGAACAATTTCCCAACTTGATAGTATTCTGTTTTGCAAATGTAAAATTCTGCTAAAGACTGGCCAGTAACTGGGTAATATTTACTTCAGGTGTTCTAAAAGCCAATAAAATCCAATTCTTTGATGAAATTTCTTAGTCTTTTAAAAAATTTTTAGGTTTTTATAAGCCAATCACATCTGGATCTTCACAAAAGCCCCACAAGGTAGATTTTTATTTAAAAAAAAATAAAATGTTATATAAGAGAGATAACTAAAAAGGATTACTTTTATAGTCTAATTATAGTCAGTATAAGCAAATTCCAGGACTAGTTTGTATTCCAGATATACTTTTGTTTTTCTTGTGTGACTAGATATGGACCCCTTAGGACACCGATGTGAAAAGACATTCTTTAGACACAGATTCCAGCTTATCCTATGATTGCTTGTAACTGTATTCCTTTCTTTCTTACTTTTTTTTTTTTTTTTACAACTCTATTGTAAGAACATCAGTAATGGAAAAGTTTCAAAGAAATGTGATGTAGAGATTGAAAGCAAACACTACCCTCCAACAATTATACAATTTACTTTCTGCATCCATATTTTCTTAAATATAAACACATATAATGCTTTGGGGAAACGGAGGTTCAGAAGGATTAAATTATATCTCTAAAGTAAGAAAGCTAGAAAATGGCAATGCAACTTTAAAGTCTAGAATTTCTAAATGTTAATCTGTTCATCTATCAAACACAGCCAGAAATATTTTAATGGTAAAGATTAAATTAAAGAGACTCACATCCCTTACATTATTGAAAGACTTACAAGACAAGACATGGGAACATTTGTTCTCTACTTGTACAGAAGTTGAAGAATTGTAGTCCAAATTCCAAATGACTAACTTTCTAGCTGTACGTTCCTTCAAAAAATTTATTTTAAAGGGTCCTTAGCTCCTAATACCTTTAAAACTACTAATCCATTGTCAAATCACATTTTTAGGAAAAATAAATACTTTTAAATATAATAACGATCATAAACCACTCAGTCTCAAAGAGACTGTGTCTTCTCCGATCATGAAGATGTGAAAAATGAGTCTAAACCTGAACTTCGTGTCTCTCCCAGTCCTTCTGCCGTCCTTGATTTAAGTCAGTTGTTCGGCTTTCAATGGTTGATAGCAGCCAATTCAGAGATGACGCAGGCTGCGCCTTAGCAAGCATGTTAAAAATGAAACGTTTACCAACATCCTGCGGATTCCTCAGCCTGACCTCCTAATTTGAAAGAGCACATTGGCCTCTGACTGATAGGGCTCCTTTCGCAATTGCCTTTCCCAAAAGAGCATAACCGAGCTTTGCCTTTCAGAAAGAGCTTTGATGGGAAAGCCACTGACTGTTAAGGCCAGGCAGACATGTGCACTGATGGCAATCCTTCTGAATAAACATGAAACACTAGATTTTCCAAGAATATGTTTTAGAAAAGCATTGTTTTTTCTCTCTTTTAAATATATTTTTATTGATTTCAGAGAGGAACGGAGAGGAGGAAAGAGATGGAAACACCAAGGATGAGAGAATCATTGATCAGCTGCCTCCTGCACACCCCAAGTGCGGATCAAGCCTGCAACCCAGGCATGTGCCCTGATCAGAAATTGAACCATGACCTCCTGGTTCATAGGTCAACTCTCAACCACTGAACCATACAGGCTGGGTCAGTATTGTTTTCTAATCCAAGTATGAAAATACCCATGTTGACATCCATAAAGTTAGCAACAGTGATACTTGGTGCTCATGGCTGCCAGAAATCAGGAAAGCCCATTACAGTGCCAGCTTTTCTCTCTTTTTTTAAATCTTTGTAAAGTCTAGGCAGATGATGAGCAGAAGCCAGTATCAGGATAATGATTTATCTATTAGCACTAGAGACATCACCAATACTATCATATCTGTGGCAGAGTCAGAGGTACAAGTCGTATTTTAAATAACAGGCAACACTTCACACTTATGGAGTGAGCATGGTAAATAACTATTTTTTTCTGGGAACTTTTGGTTATACTAATGGGTTAGTGGATTATTGTTAATATTTCAATGATTTGAAATACAGTTCAATTTAGAGTTCATTGTACAAATAAGGTATATAGACACACAGCTTCAAACAGGAACACATCACAGAGCTGCCTGGGGATAAAAGCAGGGGTGAGAAGTCTATTTTCTTCCTTCTGCCAATGCTCCATCATCAGTTGTACTCAGCCGCTAGTTCACCACCATCCCTGGTTTGGCTGTGTGCATGTGTGTTCTGTTCAGTGCAACAAATATGTATCAAGTACCCGCTAAGTGTCAAACATGCTGAAGTTATAAAGATGAACAAGACACTTCCTGAACTTATGGAGGTCAAGTTTATAAACAAGCTGGTGAGAGAAGCATCTGTCATTCCTATTTGCTCCATATATTGCTTCACCTGAGAGTCACCTTTGGTGAGGTCCCTTATCTTCAAATCTACTTTCCATCATTTCAGCTTTGGTACTTTATTTATTTGTTTTTTTAATCCTCACTCAAGGATATGTCCGTTGACTTCAAAGAGAGATAAAGAGAGATGAAGGGAGGGAGGGAGGGAGGGAGGGAGGGGGAGGGAGGGAAGGGAGGGGAGAGGAGAGGAGAGAAGAGGAGAGGAGAGGAGAGGAGAGAGAAACATCATTTGGTTACCTCCTGTATATGCCCTGACCAGGATCAAACTCACATCCTAGGTATGTGCCCTGACCAGGAATCAAGCCCACAACCTTTTGGTATATGGGACAGCGCTCTAACTGAGCCACCCAGCCAGGACTCAGCTTGGGTGCTTTAAAACAGTACACTTCGCAATATAGAACTCAAAGTACACCCAGTCTTTGTCTGGAGGAAATAGATATGCTTCCCTTTATTTTATATTTTGTTTTTTAAAATACATTTTTATTTATTTCAGAGGGGAATGGAGAGGGAGAGAGAGATAGAAACATCAATGATGAGAGAGAATCATCCATTAATTGCATCCTGCATACTCCACTCTGGGGATCGAGCCCACAATCCAGGCATGTGCCCTGACTGGGAATTGAACTGCAACCTCTCAGTTCATAGGTCAATGCTCAATCACTGAGCCATGCTGGCCGGGTGAAATGTTTCCCTTTAAAAAGCAGCAATTTAAGCAGCCAGGAGAGAAGAGTGCTGTGTTATGAGACAGAGAAGAGAGGAGGAAAGAAGACAGGGACACTCACCAAACAACTCTGTTTTAAGTTAAACTTCCAAGAAATGAGTTCCGAGCTCAGTGCTAGAGTTGATGAGTAACTGCAGAGACCTGCCATTGTTAGCATCCTGAGCAGATCAGCAGGTGCCAGACACTCTGTGATTGCCAAAAACATCCCAAGGATGCTAAGAAGAAAGTTACTTGGAACAAACCTTAGCCTGCAGCAAAGGGCAAATCTGCTGGAATAATTCCTCTAATTCTACCACACATATCAATGCCTGTAACAGGATAATTACAGAGGCAACTGGAAAAGCAAGAGATTATGTATTATAGTGGCTGAATTTTATTTTTCCCTGGATAAGAGTCCAGCTACTGGGGAGAGAGAGCCCTCTCTACCTTGAAAAATAATTTTTCTCCTGTGACTATTGAACTGACAGTGTAATACTAAGCTAAATTGGTTTAAAAGGTGAAGATGATGCTCTGAGGCAGTCACCAGACTGATAGCTCACCTCCCTTTCCTGTTGTTCACATATTGCCAGTGGTCATATTATCATTGTGATTAGCTAGTTAATAGTAAGTAGGAAGAGAGCAAAGGGGAGGCCAGACATTATAACCTTGGTCATCTGGGCAGCTTCCCCAGGAGGCTACAGCTTCACATGCCAAGGGAACCACTGTCCACTCCCTGTAGATCACGGGGATTGAACAAAAGGGGAGAGGGGCACGTGCACAGTAAAGTTGGGGTGACCAGACTTTTGAGACCAGTAAAAGGCACTTCATTTTGCAGAATTGGGGACCATGTTTTATTCTAAAGAAAGAGGCAAACAACACAAGATCATGTTGTCTCACACACACACCTGTGACGTGACTAGATTGTATCTTGGAGGTGGGCATGCGGGCTCCAGCATCACACATCAGAACATAAGCCGGGGCAGTGAAGACAGAACCAGTGGAATGTGACCTGGCCACAAGGCCGAGTCAGAGAAGCTGTGCATGGGACAACCATGCCGGGTCCTCATGAGACAGGAAGTCAGCCCTCCCCATTCAATCAGGGTGTGGGGTGTGGATCAAGGCATCCAAGCTGCCTCCTCTGGTAATGGAAGGAAAGGTCATTAGATTATGTCGTGAGGTGGCTAATCCTCCACTCACCCCTAGAAATTTTGAAGTGTACTAGATAAAATACTTTCAAAGTCAAGCATTCTATAACTCAGGCATTAGTTTTACATAACACAATTTTATCAGTTGGATTTTGAAAAGTGTTTCTAACCACAGTAAATCCCTTTTCAGCAATTTAGCAAAATTAAAGTGATTTACAAAATAAGTGAAGAGATACATTATGTTGTTTGTCATCATTTTCCCAAACCACTGGGGTTACAAGGAAGCATAAATATTTTAAAATGTGCTCAGGATAGTTTAATTCTGTCTTTGGCAATTTATAACTTTACAGGACACAGATTACCAAGATGCATTCTAGCAAATCACTAATTGTTTTTAGATTATACATTAATATATTCATTTCATAATTGTAAGTGAAAGAATGCATACTAATGTTCAAAGCTGTGGTCCTTTTGCATAACTTAACTAATTTTAATGGTTGAAAACTTAATTAAGTAGATTCAAAGTGAAATCAGCTCTGGTGATAAATGTGCTTACCTTTAATCAAAATGGACAGTAGTTTCACACCATAATGAACTACTAGATCCATGGCTTCAACAATTTTTTACCCTATTCAGACCTGCAATCCAGTAATCCTACCACTTTTTCACTATACCCCTCTCCCTGGTCCCCAGCCATGTCCTACTTCCCCCCGCCAACTAGCATACAGTGTAGGGATCATTGTTAAATCACACCATTGCATGTAGCTTCAACTCTGCCTGCATTGTATTTGCCTGGCCAAGACTCCACCTTGCTGAATCCAGTGTTGCAGGTCCCCTGCACCAGGCAAGCAGCTGGATGTGGCTGGAAAACACACACAAGGACATGCTGCTGGCCTCAAACCAGAGCTGTGTTCTTGGACTGCTCATCAAGTCTACATTTCCTTGTCCATTCCCTTACTTCTTTTTCTTATGTGTTTTTCATACTTTGCTATGTGCTGGGCCTCTAATCTTTCTGTACCATCCTATCCCTCATCTGAATACTTTGCTTCCTATTTCCTTGAAAAACCCAAAGCAGTCAGAAAGGAATATCCTTCAGCACCTGCTCTCAGAAGCATTCATCTATATACAGTTGGTCCGTGGCCTCAAACCTTCCCTCCTGTTACCACAGAGTAACTGGCCATGCCCCATCCACAGTAAACTATTCATTGCACACACACCCCTCTTTCCTATTCGATGTGATTATTCCACCAATTCTTCCTTCTTTCTCCAACATCATCATTTTCCCTCCCTACTGGATCATTTCCAAAAGCATGCAAAGGTGCTATTATTTTTCCCATCTTAAAACAATAAAACTCTCTTACTCTCAGCTCTCCCCCCAGTTTCCTCCACACCTCTCTGCTCCCTTTTATAGAGTAATCTTGTCAAGAGTTGTCTTTAAAGGACTCATTCCACTCTCTCCCCTACTACTCTCTTTTCAATCCATTCCAATCAAGCTATCACCTCACCGATCCATTGATACAGCTCTTGTGAAAGCCACCAGTGAATTCACATTGCTAAACCCAATGGTCTCATCTCATCATTGACTGT
>NW_005871180.1:456310-460079 GCF_000147115.1 Myotis lucifugus
GTATTGTCCATTTGGCTTCCAGAATGCCTCACTCTTCTTATTTCCTTCTGTCTCATAGCAGCCCTGTCTTTGCCAGTTTTTCCTCATCTCCCTGGCCTCTAAATGTTAGCATGCCTGGGACTCTGCCTTAGCCTTTATTGTCTTTAATCACATGTACTTAACACACTTTTTATATACAAACCATGTGGGGAGGTTTTTAAAGATACCTATGCCTGGGACCCACCTCACACCAATTAGAGAAGAATTTCTAAGGGTGGGGGTGGGCACAGCTTGAGAATTATTGTTATATATGACTAAAGGCCCAGTGCACGAATTCTTGCATGGGTGGGGTCCCTCTGGGTGGCCTGCAGGGATCGGGCCGAAACCCACAGTCCAATGCTGCCTGCAGCTCCTACCTGCTGCTCCTGCTCTTCCCAGCCCTACTGTGCTTGTGGCAGGCTCGCGCCCAAGCAGTCCCAATTGGGAGAGGCTCACACTGCTGCAGCAGTGCTCACCAGCTATGAGCCCTGCGTCTGGCGCCCTCCCAAGGGGAGTGGCCTGTGGGATCGGGCTGAAACTGGCTCTCCAACATTCCCTGAGGGGTCCCAGATTGAGAGAGGGTACAAGCTGAGGGACCCCACCAGTGCAGGATCAGGACAGTGAGGGACTGCAGGAGGGCTCCAAGGTGTGTCCGGCCCATCTCACTCAGTCCCCGATCAGCTGGACCACAGCAGCAAGCTAACCTACCAGTTGGAGCATCTGCTCCCTGGTGGTCAGTGCACATCATAGCAACTGGTCGACCAGTTGACTGTCTGCCCCCTGGTGGTCAGTGCATGTCATAGTGAGCGATTGAGCAGCCTTAGCATATCATTAGTATATTATGCTTTGAATTGTTCTTCGGTTGTTCTACTGTTCAGTCTATTTGCATATTACTCTTTTATTATATAGGATTTCATCCAGCCTCATAGCCTTGAATGCCATCTAAGAACTGATACTGTCAAATGCACATCCTCACAGGTCTTGCCCCTGAACTCTACACTGGAATGTCCAACTGCCCACTTGACTTCTATGCCTGGATGTCTAACAGCATTTCAGAATTCACAGCTCTAAAACAGACTGGCTGAGACCACCCTGTCCAAACTTGCTTCTGTCGTTCTCTCCATGCCAGTAAAGGACAACTCCATCTTCCAGCTGCTCAAGCCCAAATCCTGTCATTTCTACCTCCACAAGGGTTGGAGAACCTGTCACTTCTCGCCACTTTCTTACTCCCCCCGCCCCATAACTCCATCACTTTTCCCCAGACATGCCCATGGCTTGCTCCCTACTTTCTTTGATTCATTGCCCAGATATCATCTACTCAGGGAGGCCTTCCCTGACCACACTTTTTAAAATAGCACCCTCTTCTCACACTGCATGCCCTACTACTGTTCCCTGCTTTATTTTACTCCATTGCATTTACCACAATCTGATACACCACATCTTTTATTCAGTTGATTATTAATTTTGTCTCCCCCTTAGAATACAGCTCAAGAGGGCCCAGCATCTGAAACACAACCTATAACATGAACATAAATGCATGATTACATCTTTTATATCCTCTGGAAATAAAATTTTATAACTGAATCAAGAGAAAAATAATGTGATCACTTTGAGCAAGAAGGAAGAGCTGACCCAAACAGTGATTGGACACCACTTTTTGAAGTTATCCACTGGTTTGATGATACAGATAAAACATTTTGGCATATAACTATGCCTCCTCCAAAAAGTGCTGTGTGTGAAGAGTATGTTATTTCAATATAAATCACGTCTGGAATATTTCTTGCCGTGATCTAACTGAATGTCTCACACTGCTCAGAGCCAACCTGTCTCATAAGTCAGTCTTCGTGTTTGAGAGCCTTGCTGCCAGGAAGAAAGCAGAGGGCGCCTGTGTCTCTTTACTGTGACAACATGCATCTGTGTTACCGGTAACTCCTCTGTGCTCGCTCTAGCAGCAGCTGAACCCTGTGCCCTGGGCAATCTGGCTCCCGCGGTGCCTCTGCAGGAGTCTGACAGGAAACAGTGGAAAACCAATGCCCTTATGCGGCTGCAAATCAAGATTTTGCTGTGTCCCTCAACCCCTCCAGCAGGAACATCAGCATCATAATACGAATCTTTTTATACCTGTGTTTACTTGATATATCACAAAATAGAGGCTAGCCACATAAGCAGAGAGAGTTTTAAAAGCCTATTTTATAATCAACGGTCGATTTATATCTAACGGCAAAGTCTTTGATAGTAAACATTTATTTAGAAATTATCAAAGAGAATGAGTTTCCTAATTTTTAAAGACAATTGTGCATATCTGACAGGGCAGAAGATGTGTACCTCACTGAAACCTGTCCACATCCTCCTAAAGAGACTGTAATTAGGCAAAAGTATATTAACTTCTCAAGATACCAAGGCATGCGCATGTCTCATTCACACAATATTCACCAATTCTAGCTATGGAGAGAGTGGTGCCCATGGATGGAAACCACTGACTGAGGGTCTAAGGCAGGGCTGGGGAACCTTTGTTCTGCTGAGGGCCATTTGTATATTTATAACATCATTCTCAGGCCACACAAAATTATCAACTTAAAAATTAGCTGCTATATTTGGTCAAACATTTCATTAACTCGCCCCTAGTGGTTTGGCAGGGCCAGACCGAGTGATTTAAGGCCTCGGGCTGGACGTTCCCCTGGTCGAAGGGAACTGGTCTAAGGGAACTGTCCTAGGAATGTTAAAATAAGTAATAGAATTTCACACGTCGGGACATATAAAAAACAAATCTTCGCCTGCAGCTATAAAAGCCTATTTAAAATTAATGTGAAAAATCAAGCAGGAGGCAGTAATACAGGTGGGGTTTAGGTCCTTTGGTCTATTGCCAGCTGTGGAGAAGATGGCCACCAGGCCCTCTGCCTTACATGTGACTACATCTCATAAATGCCTTAGAAACTTCACTTAAGGATCCAATGAGAGGCTTATATTTCTGAGTAAAATGTGTGCCCTTTGTAACAAACCTTTGTCACTTTCATTCACTTTAGGCTGTTTACTTGCTTAGTCGGGGTTGGTTTCATTCTGAAATGCTGGAAATCTGACCTGAAGTACTGAAAGTTAATGACAAACCCTGGGAAGAACAACTGAAAATAGTTATCCTTGTCTATTTCTATCCTAAAAATTAATTGTATGTAAATGAATGTGTAAAGAGTGTTGCTCAGTACTGTCATTAGAAATTCAACTCTTACTTTAGTTAGCGGACTTTTCTGAAATGCTATTTTTTTCTTCCCTCACCCCACTTTCCCTCTGGTAATCACCATACTGTTGTTTGTGTCTATGAGTTTGTTTGTGTGGTTTTTTTTTCCCTTAATCCCTTCACCTTTTGCACCCAGCCCCCCTCCTCTCTGACAGCTTTCAGTCTGTTCTCCAGTCTGTTTCTAATTTGTTTGTTAGTTTATTTTGTGTAAAAAAAGAAATCTTACCTTTTGCAACAGCATGGATGGACCTGGAAAGCATTATACCAGTGGTTCTCAACCTTGGCTGCACATTAGAATCACCTGGGAATCTTTTTAAAATCCTGATTTCTGGGCCCCATCCTCCAGAAATTCTGTTTTTAAAAAGATTCCCTGGTGATTCAAATGCACCACCCCCCCACCTAAGCTCAAGCAGAGAGAGCGGAAATCAGATTTGAGAAAGCTGAGCAACTGATGATAGTGGAGCTAGCTGAAATCAGACTCAGATTGGTATGTGGGGTGTGAGAGAGATGGGAGAGGGA
>NW_005871180.1:460179-539331 GCF_000147115.1 Myotis lucifugus
CTGGCTGAACTTCAGACTCCCCAGCGAATCTCTTATACCCCGATTTCTGTTCTAGAAAATTCTGTTTATCTGTTTTTTCTACGGGTTGGCTCTAAGTATCAAAGAAACCGTAATTTCCGGAGGATGAGGCCCATGAAATCAGGATTTTAAAAAGATTCCCAGGTCATTCTAATGTGCAGCCAAGGTTGAGAACCACTGCATTATACTAAGTGAAATAAGGCAATCATAGAAAGATAAGTATCATATTAGATGCTATGTTTTAGTGAACCTTGTGGTTGGAAACCCTGGAAGCAAGCTTGGTGAGCACATAAAAGTGCTTAGGTTACAGATCAAGACAAAGTGGTTTTGAAATTAGAAAAGGAAGGAAAAAGCACATAATTAACTTGCTAATTGTTTCTCTTAATGTGAATGCTAGCCACTGGAGATATTTTAGCGGAGGTAAATGAAGCTCTTTGCAGTCTTGGCCAGGCTAGCACAGAGCAGTCTTTGGGGGGATTGTCCCCATGAGGCAGGCAGCTCAGTCAGCTCCTGCAGCTTTTTCTCTCTAGAAGTTGAGAGCAAACTTTTTCTCCTACAAGTTGAGCGTGAGACTTAGCAGTCATGTTTACATTTCTTTCTCTTTCTACTTTTCCTACGTAGAACGACTTGACCTTTCCAGTTTCATGCTAGGGGTGCTCTCCTCCTTTCCAAGCCCTTGCCTTTTGGAAGGTAGCAAGGATCACTTTCCTCTTACATGTTCCAGGCCAATTGGTCTCACTCTGCTGCTCCTACAATTGCTGACCACAAATACTTGTAGCATCTCTCCTGAATTAAATTTAGAGAGCTGAATGTTTTTTTTCCCAAATGGGAAAATGCCGTCATATAAAGATCCTGAAACAAAGAAATCACTGACCTTCTCAGAAAAGCTGAATAACATTGGAGAGGAAGGCATTTTTTTTTTCTGGCCCAAAAGAGTCTGCAAGCGCTTGTGGACAGATCCAGGACTGACTTATTGCCACTGATCTCTAGGGCCTAGCACGTAGCCTGGGATATTAGAGATACTCAGTGCATGTTGTTTAGAATGGGAAATTTAAAATGACATCTTGGTTTTGCTGCTACTATTACTCTTGCTTCTACTGGCAAATGATTATTGATTGCTACTGAGTTTTCATAGTAGTTATTGAATCCTCCCAACAATCTGGGGTTAGGGTTAGAAGCTTGAAAAGACCTCGCCATTGAAGAAGGGGTAACTGACATGTCATTCAAATTCTCCATACTTAGGAAGGCACAGCAAACTTGTAATTAATCAATTTTGGGGGGTGAGGATAGAAGGAGATGTTTGGGTTAATCCTAGCCAATGATTGAAGATAAGGGATAGAGTCTGTGTTCAAAATAGGGCAGCTGCATTGTGCTAATGGCTTATCAGTGGTCAAAGGTTAAGAACAAAGTCCCAGTTCCATCAAAGAATTTGACTGAAAATTAGGAAGATAGAATTTCCATCTTGTACAGGATCACCTGTGGGGTTAAGAAGAAGGCTGCAGCTCATGGAGCTGCCTTAGGTAAGCCAGAAATTGTGAAAACTCAGTTAACTTCGAGAATTAAATACATGGTATAGAAGAGTGGTTAAGACCCTTGATTTTAGAGTCAGACTGCCTGAGTAAGAATCCTGGCCAAGTGCTACCTGTTGGGTCAATTACTTAACTTCTCTGTGCCTAAGCATTCTCAACTATAAAATATGGATATTAACTACCTCATAGAGTTATATGCATTAATGAAATAATGTATGCAAAACTTAATCTGCCGGCACAGAGTAAGCAGTAAATAAACCCTGGCCAGAGTCTGGCTGAGCCCTCACCCTTGTAACTGAAAAACTGCAGGTTCAGCTATGCCACAATAAAAGCCAAACTCGTGAGGCAGGCTCTTGTGCAAAAGAAAAGAGGTTTTATTCAGGTGCCAGATGACCTGGAAGAATGGTGGACTTCCATCTCAAAGACTATCCCCCTTCCTGCTCAAGCTCTTGGTTCTTATAGGGATAAGGAGGGAAGGCCTTTTCTCTATCTAATTATCTTGCTAGCTTCTGGCATGCTCAGGCCCTATCCATTCATCTTTCTAGCTTTTGGCACCCTTGGTGTAAGAACCTCTCCCCTGCACCATCTTGGCCAATGGGGGAGTCTCTCTAGCATTCCAACGGACTAAGTTAACAATTCCCCCCTTTGAAACTCTGGGCCCTTGTAATCTTACAAGGGTAAATGGATGGAGTTCTCATCTTTTGTAGTTTCGTCCTGCTATCAGGGCTGCAATCTTACCTATCCCCAGGTCCAGAGGCTCTTGCTATCTACTAAAAGAAGAAGGGGGTCAAGAAAGGAGGAAAGCCTTTATGCAAGGGAGAAGGGTTGCTGTCTTTGGAAAGTGGCATACGTGATGTGTTTTCGATAGGCCTGACAGATTCTTTCTAAAAATTCAGAAGGATCTTTGTTTAGTGTCTGTTGAACATGGCATATCATGTTCAGGCTCTTCTGTTTAGGAACTCCTTTCTTAAGCCCTTCCAATATGCACACTTTGTAATGTTCTAGGAAGGCTAGGTCCCCACTATGTGGGTCCCAGTTGGATTCTGTCAAGGGGTCCGATTCTCATGATGGAAGTGATGAGCCTCCTCATTAACCTTACCTATAACTAGCTGCCTTACATCTGCCATTAGTAGGATATTAAGGAGAGACTTTATACCTTCTCAGTTTAGATGGTGAGTGGCAAAAATGGAGGTGATACCATCTGCCACTTTCTGAGGCTGTTCCCTATATGAGGGGTTGAGATTCTTCCAGTTCAGTAAATCTGAAGTGCAAAATGGAATATGGGCCCATAGTGGCCAGCAGACTGGCCTTCCAAGTTTATTCCACCTACAGGATATTGCCACAAAGGGGATTGTCCTGCTCCAAGGAGAGATACTCCCTAGCCAAATTGGATGCCCTGCTGGAATTTCAAGGGGAAGACCATTCTTCGTCATACAGGGGTGGTGCTGTCACCCCTCTAGGCCCTATCTCAGGGGTATCTAGCAGTGGGGGTGGTGGTGGGAAATCTTCCTGCTGCTAATCCTGGGTCCCCAGGTTCAGGGCATTAAAAAACTCATCTCCTCATTTCCTTTCCTTCCTGTGTCTAACTATCAGGGAAGGGTTTTGAAGCCAATTCCCTTCTCTACATGATTAGTTTGTTCCCTTTCTTTGCTGAATCCTTATTATGTAAAGACATAAACACCTGGACATAAGAGATTTTGTCCCATTTCCCTGACTGTTGGCAAAACAATTCCAATTATATGATGGTGTGGTAATTTAGGGAAACATTTAGGGGCCATTTTCCCCCATAGTCTAAAGTATACACAGGCCAAGCAGCGTTACAATAGAAAACAATTCCTTCTTAGTCATTTGATCAAAGCTGTACATGGACCAATTTGCTAAAATTGAGCCCAGTGGGCTCCCTTTAGGAGTTGAAACAGAACAACCCCTGTTGGCACAAAAGTACAAACCCCAAACCATCGCTATAGAAATGCCCCAGACAAAGTGAAAACTTACAAACAGAACTTGGATCCTTAATTCCATTAGTCCAAATGAGCACTCACAAGCAAGTCGTAGCATCATATTTCCTGCCAGCTGATACCGCCGTGGTCCTGACTGGACCCAAATGACATAAAGCCCAAGCAGCACAAAGCCCAAGTGTCACAAAGCCCTGACAGCAGGGATAGAGGCCCCTAGTGTGCATGCTGGTTTGACTTACCCTAGGGGAGCCCATCTGCTCCCCAGAAACCTGTTTCCTTTAACCAGCCAAATGCTTCAGGCTGCTGATACCTCAAGGAGTGCAGATAAATTCCCAGAGAAAAGTTCTTGGCAGCTGCTGGGTAATCCCCACAGTCCTGCTCAGGGGACAACATGTGACAGGCAGCTGGGATCCCAGGTCAGCCCTCCAGGACTTACCAAGATCCATGCTGTCCTTGCAGAGTCTCAATAAAAACTGTAACTGAAAAAAATGCAGGTTTGTCTGCCTGCCACAATGAAAGCCAAACCGGTGAGGTAGGTGCTGGTGCAAAAGGAAAGAGGTTTTACTCAGGTCTGGCACAACCTGGGAGAACAGTGGACTCCTGTCTCAAAGCTCATCTCCCCTTCCTATTTTTTCTTTTCTATCCAATTATCTTGCTAGCTTTTGGTGCATTGGGATTCTGTCCACTCATCTTTCTAGCTTTTGATGTGCCAGGGACCTATCCATTCTCTTTCTAACTTTCTGCATGCTCGGGCCCTCTCATTCATCTTTCTAGCTTTTGGCATGCTTAGTGTAAGATTCCTTCCCCTGTGACATCTTGGCCAATGATGGAGATTCCTCGGTGCTCCAACTGACTGTCTACAGTAATACCTGGCTGTTAGCACCACTCCTTGGTGTTGCTCTATGCATTTACTGGTGTTTCTTGAAGTATGTGTGTTTGGTGGGAGCAGATGGCCAGAAGTGGGTTATGGAAAAGACTCATTATGGCTTATACCATATACCTTTATTAAGAAGCCCAAGGGCAAAGAAAACCTAGAATATAAATATATGCAATTTGAAACTCAAAATACCCAAACCTTGAGAAGTCAGTCTCTATGATCAAGCAGTTAGTAGCAAAATCAGAATCAGAAAGGCAGCAAAACATCTAGGGATGCCTCCACCTTCAGATAAATTCCCTCCTCTGGATATAGTTAGCATGTTCCCTCAGCCACCCCACTCTGGACATGTGAAAGTCTGCACAGAAGGTAATTAACTGGAAGGAAATCAAGGGAAAATTCCAGCCCAGAGGTTCACAATATTGGGCCACATTTGAGGGATACTGTCTTCTTCAGGCTGTGCCCAGATGTTGACAAAATATTGACAGAGCATTTATAAAGTAGGAAGGCAAATATCCAAAAACATTTTGGGAGTATTATCCATGAAAACATTTTATAGGCATGTGAAAAACAAAATGGCTCATTTGAAGGTTCTTGGTGGTGGTGGCACTGGTCTTCTCAGTATGGCAGCCACAAATCACACTCTTCTCCCTCTCAAGAAACCACTTCAGAGATGAGTTGGTGAGAATGACATTACAGGGCTAAAATTATCTATGCCACAACCACAAATTGTTTGCAAACGTCAGGATTTTATTTCTAGTAGCAATAAATTATTGACCTCAGAATCGATTGAGATACACCAGTGTGAAAAATAACATGGTTTAGAACTCCCACCTAGTCTGATACTTTCCTTTGACAGTGGATAAGCTTGGTACTCATAAATAAATAGCTCGAGGTCACACAACGAGCAAGGAGCAAAGTCACCAACCACTTGAAATGAAGTCTGCTGATTTGAGTCCATTGCTCTACACAACACATAACATTCCCCTCAGCAGAGGCCTGACATGTTATTCAAGTGAATAATAATTTATCAGTGCTGAATGCAACTCACTTTTCCTCCAACATACCTACCACCAATCAACTAAGAAGAATCATCTAGTCCCCATCTAGCCACTGGACCACCTTTTAGCTATAATGCTATTTCAAAATATGTGCTACTTATTCCAAAACCTACATTTCATGTTCACACATTAAGCTGCAAATATACATACCCTGAAGTAAAATACATTTACAAAATATTTGGGCTCAGCATTACCAAGAAAAAACTTGTGGTTTTACAGAATTATTTATTATAGCACAGAATCTTTAATTCCAATGACAAGATGGCCTACAGCAATGTTTAATATTCATTCACTTTTACTCAGGCAGAAAATTGACATTAGAATGGGTCTACTTGTATAAAAGGCATGCTAGCTTTTCCAAAGGGAAGACAGTTTTTCAAACATTATTCAAAAATATGCTCAGAAAGTGTAGCTCCCACCTGTGATATCAAAGTGATTTCTTTTTGTTAGCTACCACATCCAATAAAGTGCGTTTTGCAAACACCCTGACTGTGTAGCAGGCTTGAGAGCTGGGTGACTTTGCTAATAAAGAGGATAGGCAGCTTGGGCCCTGGCCTGTGTCCTAGACGTAGGTCACAGGCGAAATGAAGGATCTTCCTCCGGAGTGAATTGACAGCCATTTATTTGTTCAATGTCTAGGCTGCAGATGTTGGAAAATGTCAGCCTTCAGAAGGAACAAGGAACTAACCACTGCAGCTTGACAAAGGCAGACTGCCAAGAGAGTCTTGGTTTGGTGACAGATGGACACATTTTTTTTTAAATCCCCATACAAAGAGATACACAGACAAGGACAGAAATTAAGGCAAATATGTGAGCAGTGGATTGAGTGGCTCTGTGCCCTTGGGTCAGGGCAATCTTTGCACAGGCTTTGCTCAGCCTATTTGCTGGTCTATCTCTGAATCCTTCATGCCAAGACTGGCTTAACTGAGCAGCTGTCCAGCTGGGCTGCTTTCTCAGTAATAAACAAAACCATGTGGTCTGGAGGTATTTGAGGGTTGAGAAAGGGTGAAAAATACTGAAACAAACAGGCCTGAACCAGAGGGAAATAAGGAAACAAGTGGAAGTGCATACTGAGATTGCACCAAGGACAAGAGCTCTATAGAACCAGGCTTGCACATCTTGCTTCTGCTGTGGCATGAGGGCGTATGGTCTACAGAACGCAAATGTTTGAAAATATTGTGGTCAGGCCAGGAGGCTCAGGTGAACAGAGAGTGAGGGAGGTGCCAGAGAACCTCTTGTAGTGCCCTCCCTCTTAAGCCAGGGTAGTATGCCTGTGGGGTGGGTACCTCCTCTCATTAGAGAAAGATCTATTTGGGGCAAAGGTATAGCAGCAGTCTCTTAGGAAACCAGCAAAATAAAATCAACCCCCTTGACCACCTGAGCTCCCATTAAGGAGGGGATTTCTTGCCCTCTGGAATAATAAAAGGTGGGCATAACAATAAGACATATTAGGTCCTTATCTAGCAAAGAGAGAAACTTGCTAAAATATAAAATTTTACTTTACTAAAATTTCACCTACTTTTATTTTAGTGCCTTTTAATCAGTGGAATAGAATCATTCAGACCCAATGGAGGAATTTTCCTTGAGACTTGATCAACATGGAGCAACTATGTGATATTGGTTCAGCAAATAAGCAACTTCTATTGAGATGGGAATATTTATTTCATGAAGACAGCAGTGTTTTTCTGCCTGAAATCATATGTGATATAATGCAATTATAAGTAGAATTCCAGAGGGCTGTATGTTTGGTTTGGTATGGTAGGGCTATTTTACTTATTTTATTTTTGAAACTGGATAAAGTAATTTTATGTTTGCATGGAAGAATAAATCTTTAAGAGTATTATGAAATTACAAAAGAGAGAAATAGAGCATATTGTGTTTGAGAATGAGGATGTAGTTGATTTGCCTTACCAACTATAAATTTATTTTAAAGTTTCTTTGATCAAACCAGCAGAGGAGCAACAGATTGATTGAGAGTAAAAGAATTGCAATGTGCATCATTATTTGTAGTGACCTGCTTTCCAAAGAAATCTCTGCAAATAACCTGGTATCCATCAACTGACAAATGACTAAATAAATTATGGTACCTTGTACTGTTAAAATATGTAAAATATGCAAAATATGAAATGGTATGTAGCTATTAAGAAAAATGAGCAAGATCTATAGCTACTGACATGGAAAGATATCAGTGATACCTTATTTGTGAGAAAAAGCCCCAGTTATAAAGAAACGAATGGTGATGATTAACTTTGTGTCAGTTTGGCTAAGCTATGGTGCTCAGATATTTGGTCAAACGCTAGCCTGGATATTGCTGCGAAGGTATTATTTAGTTGTGATTAACATTTAAATAAGTAGACTTGGAGCAAAGCAGATGGCCCTCCAATATTGTGGGTGGGTCTCATTCAATCAGTTGAAGGCCATAAGCAGAAAAGACTGAAGTCATCAACGGAAGAAGGAATTCTGGCTCCAGAATATCTGCAAACCCATGACTGTAGCATCACTCATCCTTGGGTTCCAACCTGCCGCCCTGTCCTGCATATTTCAAATTTGTCAGCCTTCACAATCATGTGAGCCAATTCCTTAAACCAAATCTTTCTCTCTCTATGTGTGTCCTTACATACTATTGACTCTTTTTCTCTGGGAAACCCTAATATATGCATATGGTATTTCCATAGCTGCAGACAATCAAAAATTCTATGCACATGAAATTATATTTGTATAGGTGAGTATGAACATGAAGAACATTGAGACAGAATTTGCACCAAGCTGAAAATACGTGTGTGTGTGTGTGTGTGTGTGTGTGCATGTGTGTGTGAGCATGCTGGGGAAGAGAAGAAAGAGGAATCTAGAGCAAAATGGAAATAGCATGATACAAAAGAAAGTACAATAAAACTGCAAGTATAAAAACTAAAGATGAATGAAAGTAAAAACAAGAGTCAACTAAATTTTAAAATAATCAGTTGTGACCAGATAGTGAAAGGCCTTTCACATCAGACTGAAGGGCATCCCCTCACCCTGTACACAGTGGAGGCTCATTAAATGTTTGAAGCACACACATAACAATGATTTGAGGTGAATTTGTCAAGATAAGCTCATGTCAGGGGGGTGTAGAAGCATAGTATTTAGGAGCTTGGGCTTTCACATCAGGCCGTTCTGGGTTCACATCCCAGCTCTACCACTTACTTGACTGTGGTCTTCTTTGCGTGATTTAATTCCTCTGAGTTCCAGTGTCTTAACCCTAAAATGGGAGTAAATAATAATACCTACACCACAAGGTTTTAGTAAATATCCAAAGAGATCATATGTGAAATGCTATATGCTGTCAGAGTAAAGAGTTAAAAACAATAACTGTTTTTTTGGTTCAGTGTGTGTGTGTGTGTGTGTGTGTGTGTGTGTGTGTGTGGCTATGAGAGAGAGGCAGCAAGATTACCAGGGGCTATTGAAAGAGTCCAAGGAAAATTTGCAAAGAGTAGTTCAGTGGTTAGTAGAACAGTTCATGCAGCCAGAGTAACGTAAGTTGATGTGTGTTTGTGAGTGTGTCTATGAGCATACACACATGTGTGCCTGGCACACTTAGAGGGAAGAGGCGGTGGCAGTACAAATGAAAGGAGAGAAGAATCTCAAAGGTAAAATCTACAAGATTATTTCAATATCAAGGATGACTGTGAAGTTTCTGGATTAGATAGTGAAGGTAAGGTAAAACATCATTCTTTTCCTACATTTCTCTTCTTGCAAGTTCCTGTCCTCTTCCAAAAAACTCACTTGAACCGTTTCACTTGTACAATGTGTTTCCTGGTTGACTTCGACCCACTATATAAGGAGGCTTGGGTACTCTGTTTTTGCACTATATTAACTTGTGCTCACTTGAATATTGTGGGTGAGTGTGCACATTATACACACACCATTAAATTACGGACTTCTGGGAAGAGGTACACAGTCTCCCAACTTTATTCCTTTAACAAATCTTTATTTAGTTCCTATCATGTATCAACAATTGTTTCAGTTGCTGGAGACATTATAAGGAACAAAAACAAAGCCCCTCTTCTCATGGAGCTAATATTTGGTGTTGGAAGGTAAACATTCAACAAGTAAAAATATGGTGATGGCGATGAGTGGTATGAAGAAAAATAAAACAAGAAGAGCAATGGAAAATGACAAAATGGAAGAAATGCTGTTTTGAATGAGTTGATCAGGAAGGTCTCTGCCAAGTGTACATGGCAGATGTCTCCTGCCCTTGGCTGCTACATTCCTTAAAAAAATGGCCCATGTTTATTATGTATGCTCTGCTTTTAAGCCATTGAACTCAGACCTTAACAAGGTTAAAGTTGCCTCCCAATTGCAAATTCAATGTCTGTTCTTAATACAGGATGGGGCAAAAGTAGGTTTACAGTTGTTCATTTGGAAAATAATCTATAATAATAAAAGCATATTATGCTAATTAGACCAGACAGTCAAACAACCTTCTGGATGAAGCTGGGGCTACAAGGGCTGAGGCCAAGCTGCCATGGCTGCCAGGGCCGAGCCCCTTGCATGAATTTCGTGCATCGAGCCCCTAGTTCATAAATAATAATACAAGAATAAACTCTGTTTTGAATAGTCAGACCTGTAAATCTACTTTTGCCCCACCCTGTATTTATTCTTTCAGACTCTTGGCATCCCTTAATAATGCCTTTGACCATGCTTTCATTTTTCACCTACTTATAACCAAGTTCCAGCAAGTATTAGCTTTGTGACCCTGAACAAATTGATTAATGTCTCTGTTTTCCAGTTTCCTCATCTGCGAAGTTAGGAAAGTCATTATAGCTGCATAGGTTGTTTTGAGGGTCATCAGAGATAAGCACTCAATAAATATTAGTTATTGTTATATCCCAAACCAAATTCTGTATTTATAGCCTTATCCCAAACCATAGAAAGTCATGTGGAGATTACTAGCTTGCAAGAGAGCTCAAAATACATTATAAATTACCCCTCCCCACCCCCCACACACGTTAAAGAAACTCCTCTCATAAAACTGTATTTTACCCATTAATTTTATTTACATATGACTTATGCACTGCCTTTCTCCAATAAGTTAATAAGTTTCAGGGAATTTTCAGAAAATTCAGAACTGATGTGATTTAAAAAGACCAACACTGATGAAGTTTTATAGCACTTGCTTTTAGGAGACATGGAAAACCCGTCTAGGTCACTCTGTGTTATTTAATGCCTTAGTTTCTGGCTAAGCCAGTAGTTTTCAATTCTGATTTCACTTTATGGTCACTGAGAGCTTTAAAAAATACCTCTGGCCCAGCCCTGCCCCAAGCAGTTAATTCAGAAACTTGAGTATGGTGTCCGTGCACTGAGAGGATCACAAAGCTCCTTGGGGCTTATAAAACACATCCAGATTGGGAAGCACAAAGCTAGTATGTTTACCCCAAACGGAATCCCTGAGCACCCAAAGGTGCCCTGGAGGACTGTAATGTCCACTTGCAAAGGTAGGATGACATAGAGAAGGATTTTTCCCTAATAACTTATCAATGTACCTTCATAATCTGAACTTCTTGTCTTCTAACGTCTACTTCTATTCAAAACTGTTTGGGTACAATACGAATACTTACAAAATGTCTCTACATTTTAAACTATAATATGCAAGGAAATGGAACTCCTGAGAGGCCTGTGGTGGCAAAGACAGAGGTAAAGCTATATAGTTGGTCAAGGACAGAATGTACTTGGTCAGCATGAATCATCTCAGATGCCCATAAGTGTCAATATGAACAACTTTTCATTTCTCTCTCCTCTACCCACAATTTTTGACCTGTAAATTTTTATTTTAAAATGTAACTTAAAATGCACAATAACTATATTCTATATTCAGAGTTCACTGAAATACATGTTCATTTTTAATAATATTTTTCTTTTCATTGAATTTATTGGGGTGACACTGGTTAACAAATTATACATGTTTCAGGTGCACAATTCCACAAGATAGCATCTGTACACTGTATTGTGTGTTCACCTTCCCAAGTCAAATCTTGTTCCATATCCATTTATCCCCCCATTCACTCCTCCACTGTCCCCCACCCCCTTCCCTATCACATAGGCAAATAAATAAATAAATACATACATACATAAATAAAATACAGCTATAGGAATTAATGAAAGTAGGTGAAGAGGAATTAGGTGTAAAATGCCACGCGGCAATTTGGGAAGCACTGAGCATGGTAGGCTGCTCTGAATTCACCTACACACATCTGCATGCCTAGACTTGAACCTGCAGTCTAAGTGGGATTAGTCCTATTCACAAGCAGTGCAGAGATTTGATCCTTACAATATTGGTCCGTTTAGAGCCAAACTCTTATGACGGGTGCCAGGCTACCTACTTCTATTGTTTTCTATTGGTGTCATGACCGATTACCACAAACTTAGTAGCTTTAACCATCACAGATTGTTTCTCATAGTTCTGTTGGTCAGAAATCCTGGTGGCTCAATTGGCTTCTCTGCTTCAAATCCCCCAAGGTCAAAATAAGGTGTTGACTGGTCTGGGGGCAAGAATCCATTTCCAGGGTTATTCCCGCTTTGGGAGCTTCATTTCCTGTGGCTGTAGATGGGGCCCTGTTTTCTTGCTGTCAGTCGGTGCCGCTCCGAGATCCTCAGGCCACCTCATCATAGAGTTAGCATCTGTCTCCCAGCCAGTGAGGGCAGGCCGGGTCCTTCTCATTCTTGAATCTCTCTGACTTCCCCTTCTGCCACATCTCTCTGACTCGAGCTGGAGGAAGTGCTCTCCTTTTAAAGATTCCTGTGATTAGATTGGACCCACCTAGAGAATCCAGGATCATCTCTCTATGTCAGTGATGGTGAACCTATGACACGCGTGTCAGAGGTGACACACGAACTCATTTTTTGGTTGATTTTTCTTTGTTAAATGGCATTTAAATATATAAAATAAATATCAAAAATATAAGTCTTTGTTTTACTATGGTTGCAAATATCAAAAAATTTCTATATGTGACACGGCACCAGAATTAAGTTAGGGTTTTTTAAAATGCTGACATGCTGAGCTCAAAAGGTTTGCCATCACTGCTCTATGTTAAGGTCAGTAATCTCAATTCTACAAATTCACTTTGCCATGTAATGTGACATATTCTAGGGATTCAAGCATGGCCATTTTTGGAGTCCATTTTGCCATCCTCACAGTTCAGAGACCATAAATGATTACCATAAAGCCCCTGTGTCTGTGTATTTCATCATTTTATTTAAATTAATTAGAAATTTCACAAAGTCTGCCTTTCTTCATGAAGTTTTCATGCCCATGTTGTTACATAAGACACATTCCTCTGTCAGCCTATGTTGGCTACCAAAACAAAAATACCACTGACTGGGTAGCCTACAAGACAAACATTATTTCTCACAGTTTTGAAGACTGGAAGTCCAAGATCAAGCCACTAGCAGATTCAAAGTCTGGTGAGGGCCCACTTCCTGGTTCAAAGATCACCAGCTGCTCTCTGTGTCCTCACGTGGCAGAAGGGGCAGAGAGCTCTGGTTCTCTTTCATAAGGCCGCTAACCTCATTCTTGAAGGCTCGGGTCTCATGGCATAATCACCTCCCAAATGCCCCACCTCCAATACCATCACAGTGGGGATTAGGTTTCAACATACATACAGACTCAAGCATTCAGTCTATAGTCCCTGCCAAGAACTCTGGAGCCAGGTTCCTTGTATCACACAGGAATATAAACCCTTTTCTAGGGGGAAAATGTATAAAAGAACTTAAAAAATGTTACTTATTCTTGACCTTTATTTTGCCCATAGCAATTTGAAAGCAAATCATATAGTTACAGTCTGCATGATTACTACTATAACAATTCCTTTCTTTCTTTTATTGCTATAGTAGAACTGTATCTGCGTAATTCAAAAGACTGGATGCTTAAATTGTTTACAAATAAAGGAACATAGGAAGTACTTAAAATAACAATTCTTAACTCCAAAACTCTATTTGTTTAATCTATTTATTTTAAACACGATTGGTCCTACATATAGACATTTCACTGCAATGTGTAATACCCATGTCACGAAATGATATACATTTTAAAGGTGACAAGGGGATCGGTTAGCTTTCATGGGGGTTACATAATGGAAATCACACTAAAAAGAGGGCCAAAGTGAAACAGAATAGTTTCTCAGTAGGTTGGAAACAAGGATTGATGAACGATATTAAATTATCACCTAGGAGACCAGAGGTATAATTTTTAAAGATTTGATCATTAAGATCAGTTAAAGATTACTGTCAAGATAAAAAACTAGGCATTTGCCTCAGCTGCATCAAGGAAGAGCAAGTCAGGGAGGAGAGAGCAATAAAGGATGCCCTCCCCGGGCTGTGTGGCCCAGGTCCTAGGAGGGGGCCATGGAAGCCAGCGCATGGGAGGGGCAGAGTCCTGCTGCTCACCTTCACCCCCTTCTACTCAGACAAGTGACATTCAGCACGTGCCTGCAAATGCCATTAGGCAAATGAGCATATGACAGTGGGTGCCCAGGCCTTGGAAAGTCTACATGATATTCTAATTCAGAAGCAAAAGTCTCATACATCTGTGACCCTGAATAATTGTTTTTGTGGTGGCTGTCAAAAAAGTCACAGTAAAGTGATTTTTGACACTTCAGTCTAAGCACAGTGATGCTTTTATGAGGCTAATAAACCCATCTCAAAATGTTATAAATTTGTATACTTAGAAATTCTGTTGAAAGCATGTAACCTTTCTGAAGAACACACTGTACTTGTTTTTTGAATTGGAAGCTTTGTAACATGCTGTGGCTGAAAGTAATAAAGTTCAGATTTAAATGTAAAATTTTGAAGAACAGCTGATTACATGTGGAAGAAGCCCACATATCAATACAGCCAGCCACAGTCTGACGGCTGCAGGCAGTGGTGATCCCTGGGGTACCAGAGCAAAGAATGCCTCGAGGCATGTGGTTAGTGGGAGGTTGTGCTATTATTTTTCCAACTATGGCTCTGAATATATTTTTATATGGCAAATGATCACCACAGCAAGTCCAGTTAACATCCGTCACCTCACAGTTACAATATTTTTTCTTGTGATGAGAATGTTTAAGGTCTACTCTTTTAGCAGCTTTCAAATGTACAATACAGTATTATTAACTATAGTACCATCCTATACATTCAATCCCCATGACTTTTTCAAGATTCCACATATCAATGAGATCATATGGTATTTTCCTTTCTCTGTCTGACTTATTTCATATAAGCATAATGGCCTTCAAGATCCATATATATGCCATGTTTTCTTTATCCATTCATCAATTGATGTGAATTGCTTGAGAAAAGACTCCCAACTCCTTCCTTAAAGGGAAAGGCCTGACACTCCACTCCTGCTAGAGGCAGTGTGTTTTCCTAACTAGCTGTGCACCAGAAACACACAAACCACTTATTACAACATGCAGATTCCTGGGTCCCAGTCCCAGAGCTTCTGATTCAACACCTTTTACCTGCACCTGTCAATCCCTGGGTGATTCTGGTACAGACACAGGCTTGAGAACCTGTACTGTAAGGCACAAAGGTTTTAATTACAGCAAAAGTTCATCATTATTAACAACAGAACTTTGTTTCTTTTTTTAAAATATATTTTATTGATGTTTTTACAGAGAGGAAGGGAGAGGGATAGAGAGTTAGAAACATCGATGAGAGAGAAACATCGATCAGCTGCCTTCTGCACACCCCCTAACTGGAGATGTGCCCGCAACCAAGGTACATATCATTGACCGGAATCGAACCTGGGACCCTTCAGTCTGTAGGCTGACGCTCTATCCACTGAGCCAAACCGGTTAGGGCAGAACTTCGTTTCTAATTGACCATTTGATTCCCGCTCCTTTTGTCTCTGGCCTCCTATTGAGTCCTGCCCCTTTTCCTCTATTAAGAAGGAGCACATACCAACTTTATTGAGCAATACGTTCAGTAGAGGTGATGAAGAAAACTCCAGGGGCCTAAGGAATACTGGCTCCTGAAGTATATCATGAGTTGATAAAGCATTGGGACTTTCTTCTCCTGAGATCATAATTTATTAATTGCAAGCATTGTAAAACCTTATGTGAATCTCATTCAACAAACATTGACTAAAGGCTACTGATGTGCTCTACCAGACTCAGGGCCTAGGAAGGTGTGTTAATCTTTGTCCCTTTCTTCATGAAATCACTGTTTAGTAGTAAAGAGAAAAATTAGCCTATACCTATTTACACATCTGCATCTGGCTTCTCCCTTACTGTGGTATTGTCAGCTGAATTCTTTGAAATCCATATTAAAATGGTATTGAGAGGAAATAAAAGAATTGAGGCCATATTATTCTTTTTTTTTTTTTTTTTTTGCCATTCTGGGACACTTAATGAAATGAAAGTGAGGAGCTGGTAACACTTCAAACAAAATTACCTTAGCCTCTAATAGCCAGCCCAGCTCTTCACTAGGGTTAATTCTGTCTAGAGGACATTAACCATGGAGCAAACTCTTTTGTTTCCTCCCAAGGCTGCTGAATGATCCTGTACACTAGAACAATGAGGCACCTGTGGGTTGTTCTTTTTAATTAAACTCTTCAATGGAGTGGACTTTCAGGCACTTACTGGTAGTAGATGCTAGAATTTGGTCCACCTCATTTTCCAAAGTCCAATTTGTAAATTGTGTTTAAAAATAGCCTCCTGGCTTGAGCATACAATAAAAAATTCACAGCAGTCTCTGAAGGATGGATTTATAGGCTATTCAGACTAGAATGCAAGAAAGATTACAATGTGTCTGTGTATGTATAAATGTTTATAGGTGCCTGGAAATTGGCAGAGGACTCCTGAGGAAACAGAGGTCAGCCAAGAGACTGTCACATTGAAAGACCTTAGGCCATCACAGCTGAGAGTGGGTTTGAACAGAAAGTCTTCTGATCAATCTAGGGAATGAGAGAGGAGCTAGTCAGAGAGCTGGAAGATAAGAAACCCAGTGAGAGCACCATGCAGCAGTTAGTGAGGTGTGAAGCTCAGCTGTGTTTAGAATGCTATCCTGATATGAACTTTCAGATGGAGGGATAGGTAGAGTGATACTCTATTCACCAAGTGCTACTCTAGGTGATTTTAGAGCAACAGCCTTACTTCCCCATATTTTAACACAGATCTAGGTTCCTTGCTCTAAGGAGAGGGTGAGCAAAGTACATTCCACAAGAACTAGCTGCTGTTGAAGCTCCCTATACATCAGAATTTGGATGGCTGGTGACTGCACGTGTAAATGAGAACTGGTTCCCAGAAAATACAACTAAATGCCAGCTTCTAGTTCATTTCCAACATTAGTTCTTATTTATCAATTGAAGATTTATATATATTAAGGCTTCCATTGGTAAAATTATATGATTATAGCAAAACATTAACTCCTTTAATTCATTTGTTCTGCCAACACTTATGACAAGCTATCTGAGGGACTGTATCACCAATAACATTAAGCTTTATCATATTATCTTTTTATTTATTCACTCATCCAACATACTTTTGAATACCTTCTATGTTCTAGGACTGTATCAGATTCTTGGAATACATAAAATAGACACAATCTCTCCACTACTCAAGCTAACAATAGAAAGGGAGGTAAGTTAAAAGGATGAGCTAAATAATTCTGTGACCACAAAGAATCTCAAAATGTCATTGCTTGCAACAACAAAGGTTTAATTCTTGTTCACGAAAGGTCTACTATAGAACCATGAAATTCTCCAGGGTGGACAACAATTGCCTTCCAAGTGGGAACTCAATATATATATGTGGGAGGTAAAAGCAAGAGAAAATGGAGATGTAATAGATATGCAGGGTGTCAAAGATGACCCCCTGACTTGTCAAGCTGCAGGAATAATGGTGTTACTCACTGAAATATGAAGTGCTGGAAGAGACCTATGATTTGGGGTCAGATGATGTTTGTGTTTTGCGTGTTGCAGGAAATTTCAGGGCTCAGTTTTGGATAATTTTGAGGTTTCTTTGAGACCTTCAAATAGAGATGCTGGGTGGGAATTTGGGGTTCAAAGATGATATCTAGCTGGAGATATACATTTGAAAAACTATGAGAAAAATGGGAGGAAACTGAAGTCAGACCCATAGATAAGGATATCTGTGGGTATGGTATAGACTAGAGCAGTGGTCAGCAACTCATTAGTCAACAGAGCCAAATATCAACAGTACAACGATTGAAATTTCTTTTGAGAGCCAAATTTTTTAAGCTTAAACTATATAGGTAGGTACATTGTTATTAACTTAATTAGGGTACGCCTAAGCTGGCCTTTGCTAAAAACATCCTCAATCTGAGGGGTCGACCTCAGTGAATGTACCCCCACTTCTTCTAACACCACTTCTTCAAAATAGACTCACCCAGGCTGAAAAACGACTTCTGCACATGGGCCACGAAGTTTCAATCACACTGTACGTGCGCGCCCACACGTGGTATTTTGTGGAAGAGCCACACTCAAGGGGCCAAAGAGCCGCATGTGGCTCGAGAGCCTTGGTTTGCCAACCACTGGACTAGAGTGAGATGAGAAGAGAGCCCAGAACTGAGCCTTAGGGGATTCCAACACTTAGTAGCTTATCTTGCAGAAGATATTGATAAGGAGGGGACAGAAGTGACAGAGAAAATCAGGAGAGTGTGCTATCTTGGAATTCATAAAACAGACTCTTTCAAAGCATTGTCAACATAATAAAAATGCTGCTAAAATACCAAGTAAAATGAGAATGAGGCCTGCATTTTGGATATGACAGCACAAGTGATTAGTCACTTAGAAAGATGTATTTTAGTGATACAAGGGAGACAGAAGCTATATCGTGAGTATGCTGAAAAAGAGTGAGAGGCCACTAGTTAAGAAATGGTGTGTCGAAATAGGCTTTTATCTCACTGTTTTATAAAATCCCACTAAAACAAAAATAAAATAATTTTTAAAAGGCATAAACTTACAAAGAGAAAGGAAGAGAAGCTAGAAATCACTGGAGACTCTACAAAGTTGGACTAAACTGATAGGAAAAGCAAAGCAGCAACACAAGTTACAGCTCAGATCCTACCACAAGTCTCAAGAAATTGTCTCTTTGAAGTGAGGATAAAGTGGGCTGCTAAGTATAGAAGTATTAGTGGAAAATATTTTAAAAGCAGTTAAATCTTCATTACCCCTTGTCATAGCTCTTCAGCTGTCCCACTTCCCCATGCCAAAACACAATGGGAGGTTACTCTTCGACAAGGGTAAAACAAGATCTCTCAACTGGTAGACTGCAGGCACAGTTGAAGATAGTGTACCTTGTTGAATAAAGGAGAGTTAAGTCAAAGTTTAGATATGGAAATTTGAGACCTTTGATCCCTCTTTCTTGATACACAGTATATTATAGCCGGAGTTATATGATTAGGAAGAGATTAGTTGAGCCTTCTTTAGGTAATCTGACTATCTCAAGAGAAAGGACCCATAGGTTTTTCCTAAGGAAATAAGTCAACCAATATCACCTGACACTGAAGAAGACAGTCAACAAGAACCTGCACTCAGCCTCCTCCTTCTCTTTGATCTCTGGTTGAGGAGCCTCATTGGTCAAATCCACTTGGAAGTGAAAGGGCAAGGACTCTAGTTGATAGATCAGCCTCCCAACGTAGAAAGAGAATGAGGAAAGATGGAGTGGTTCTGAAGGGGCCATTGGAAGACATCTTCCTCAAAGAGCAAGATCTTAAGGAAGGTCAAGTGGTGGGGTGTGCTTCAGGAAATCTGGGGGGACAGAAAGCCAGGGAAAAGGATATCTACTGATTTTAAGTAAACAGGACTGTTTTAGGATGAAAATAATGTGTTAGACCTAGAAGTTGGAAAAAAAAAGACTTAAAAATTAGGAAGAAATAACCTATCTGGTTTGAAGAATCTATTTGGGGGATTGAAGGATATTGAGTTGTTCTACAAAATTACTTTTACTTGAGATATTATTGTTTTACTTAACCAAGATGTAGGCATTTTAATAAAGAATATAAAGAGTATCTAGATGCTTACAAGATGGCTTATCACATGTGATAAAAGATTTACATAGCAATAAAAACAGAAATCAAAATGACTCAAATCACAAACTATGTCTCTTTCACCAGTAAACCTGAGACAGTCCCAACTGATAACACTTGACAGCTTAATCCATTTCACAGATAGTTGTAAGTAGTTTCATATAAAATGTTTTTGTACTGGAAACCTCCCTCAACTTCTGCTTTTTGAAATGCTCTAAAAATGAAGACAGTAATGGAAAAAGCTCGGCTATGACTCAAGGAAATGTTCTTTGTCATTTAAGAGAGGCCACATTCAGGCCTGGGAGGTCCGGGTCCTCAAGCGCCCAACCGGAGTTGCATCTTCAGTACTGGCCTAGATCAGATACATTTCAACTGGTGTGCCCCAAGAATTTTTAAAACATGCAATACCTATGCTGCTGTAAAAAAAGGAATTCTTACCATTTGCAACAGCATGGATGGAACTGGAGGGCATTATGCTAAGTCAGTGGTTCTCAACCTTCCTAATGCCGCAACCCTTTAATATAGTTCCTCATGTTATGGTGACCCCCAATTTCATTGTTACAAATTGAACATAATTAAAGCATGGTGATTAATCACAAAACAATATGTAATTATATATGTGTTTTCCGAGGTCTTAGGCGACCTCTGTGAAAGGGTCGTTCGACCCCCAAAGGGTCACGACCCACAGGTTGAGAACCGCTATGCTAAGTGAAATAAGCCAGTCAATGAAAGAAAAATACCACATGATCTCACTCATTTATAGATAATAAAGACCATTATAAACTGATGGACAAAAATAGATACAGAGACAGAGCAGCATAGAACAGACTGTCAAATTACAGCAGGAAGGCCGGGGAGGGTTTAGGGGCCGGGGGGGGGGGGTAAGAGATCAACCGAAGGATTTGTATGCATGCATATAAGCATAACCAAAGGACACAAGACACTGGGGGGTAGGGGAGGCCGGGGGAAGGTCAAGGGGGGAAAAAAAGGAGACATATGTAATACTCTTTGTAATACTTTAAGCAATAAAACAAAATTAAAACAACAACAACAACAAAAAAACATGCAATACCTGACTGTTTAGTCAGGAACGTTGACCTCTTTCCCCTTAGATTGTCAAATAAAAGAATAACAACAGCCAACATAATAGCTGTTGATGTGAATAAGTCAAAAGTATACCAATTTTTTTGTGAGATCAGCAAATTTTTGGTGTGCCAAATAATTTTAGTAATTAGTTTATGTGTGCCATGAGATAAAAAAAAAAAAAGGATGAAAAATTTCTTGCCAAGACTAGTGAGCTATTGCAGGTTCTAAGTAAGGATACATACAACCACCACAAATGAAGTTAATTTTCTATGTGGTTCTTTTTCAGAAATAAATACTTCTTGAAATTTTCTTAGTGCCTACTACTTAATTTATTTTACATCAATGTTTAAACTTATGATAATTGTGACAAATCCATGCTTGCTGGCAGTAGGTCTGAAGATTCAAATTATTACATACTTTTTAAAGTCCATTTTGGAAACTCTTGTACTTAGATAGGATAAGTTTCCTTTTAGACCCTAGAACTTCACTTATATAAACACATTAAGGCACTAGCATTGCATTCAGCATCATATAATTAAAGTTTGTTGTGGTGCATGCATGGTGCTTAAGAACACAGACTTTAAGAAGTCAATTCTGGGTTTAAATCTCAGTGCTAGATATTACTGAAATGACTGATGGTGGACAAATTATTCTATTCTTAAGTGTGTGAGGATTAAATCAAAGTATATATGTGTAGTAGAATATTATTTTGCCTACTCAGCACCCCCTCCAATTCTGAAAATTGCTATATCACCACTCTCTCTTGCCTTTTTTCTCTGACTTATCCTTATGATGACTATGATCAGCTCAAGGATGAACAGCTGATGTAAGTTCAGCCAATTATAATTGTCTCTGGGAATTTGGAGATTACCTTGGCTGTCCTTTTGAACTAAGATGATGTTAATTCAGAACCTGTTGGCAGAAGCCATTATTTTTTCCTGCTGCATAGACTGGGAAACAGAATACTGGTCTGCAATAAGAGGGAATAAAGTAGACATGCAGAGATAAGAAAGGGAGTGCTACTGTGATAGGAAGCCCCGATTCCAGCTGTTAGCTGGAGTCCTGTGCTTGCATGCTGTGATATACCCCAATATTCTCATAACAAATTACTCACTAGACTTTCATTAATTCAAGCTAGTTTCCTGTTTCTTGCAACCAAGAATCATAATGCTTATTGGGACGTAATACATAAAAGTTATTATTTTGCATTAGGTATTGGCTTTTCTTTTACAAATTTCTAAAAGAAAAATTAAAAAAAAAAAGAACGAATAGAAATATAGAGTTAGGTTTGTCTTTACCATGAAGTATATACCAACAAATATAAAAGCCAATCAGATCATTCCTATATATTATGTGTTTGGCATGAAAAAATTGGTTACTTTGCAAGATGCATTAACTATTTTGGTGCATTAAATAAAATGTACTAGCATGCCACTTTACTGCCACCCTACAATGCAATGCCGTAGGCCTTGCTGTGCCATGAACATGTCAAGTTCATTTCTGTCTCAAAACTTTGTTGTTGCTTCTTTCTGGCATGGTCTTTTCTGGAGTCTTCATATTGCAAGCTCCTTCTCAACATTCCGGTTTCTGCACAACCTTCTGAAAAAAATCACTTTTACAACAGGAATCACCAAACAGTCTTAGATTTAGCATAAAGAACTAATAATAATAAAAGTCACATACAGCCCAACTGGTGTGGTTCAGTGACTGAGTGTAAACCCATGAACCAGGAGGTCATGGTTCAATTCCCCATCAGGGCACATGCCTGGGTTGCGAGCTCAATCCCCAGTAGGGGGTGTGCAGGAGGCAGCCAATTGATGATTCTCTCTCATCATTGATGTTTCTATTTCTCTCTCCTTCTCCCTTCTTCTCTCTAAAATCAATAAAAACATACTTTTTAAAAAAGTCACATACATAGTGCTTACCATAACAATGGTATATACTACATAAAGTTGATATAAAGATTAAATAAGTACATGTGTAGTATATGCCATTGTTATTCCTGCGCTGTACATGAGGAAATGGAAATACAGGCAGGTTAAGTAAAATTGCCTAAGTGCCTGTAGTTTGTAATTAGTGAACCTGAAAGTTGAACTCAGGTAGTCTGGCTCCAGGACTCATGCTCTGAACCACTCTTCTCTGCTTTTTCTTGAAATGAAACATCACAAAAATGCAGCTACCAGTAGAGTAATATGAAGAAAGTTGATTATTATCAGTTTTATTGACTTCTAGGAAACAAATAATTTATATTGTCTTCTTTTAAAAAAAATGTATTTTTATTGATTTCAGAGAGGAAGGGAAAGGGAGAGAGAGATAGAAACATCAATGATGAGAGAGAATCATGGATCAGCTTCTTCTTGCACACCCCATACTGGGATCGAGCCCACAACCCAGGCATGTGCCCTGACCAGGAATCAAACTGTGACCTTCTGGTTCGTAGGTCAATGCTCAACCACTAAGCCATGCTGGCCAGGCTTTTATATTGTCCTCTTAATGATTATGTGTTTCCATGAATTTCTTTAAAAATTGAAGATGATTTATAAATACTTAAGAAGTAGTGATAATGTATTATAGCTTAAATTTACCATCATCAACTAAAAAAATCTAAAATGTACAAAATAGGAGAAAAAAACTTTCATCCATATAAGTTCTATGATGTTTAAGTTTTTTCTTACATAACATCTTTAAAGACAATGTAAAAGGATCATCAATTCCTCACTTTATAAGTTCCCTTTATTAACCCTATCATTTTAAAAACCATATTCTATCACTTCCAAGAAAAACATAGACTTCTATATTAAGATAAAGAACAGTTAATAGTTTCACATCCACTCTTTTCTATCTTCTCATTGAAATACTCACAACACTGAAAGAAAGACATAATTACAAGAACACTGGTGATAAGGAACACAATAATATACCAGATATACCAACCAATTGACAGAACCCGAGGGGGGACATGAGGTGATTTTCACTGTTGTCCATGGATCAGGCCTGCCTCAGGCTTGGGAACATGCAATACCTGATTATTTAATACAATGAGGAAAGCAACATGCAGAGGCTAGATTGTGCAGCAGCCAGGACCCCTTCCCCCCCATTTCTATTAATTAAAACAATACATTTGGACACATCCATTTTCAAAACTGTTTGGGGTGGAAAAAGATTTGTGGTGGGCAGGAATCCTTGGATACAAAATCTATGGTAAGATGAGGAGAAGAAAGGGTTTGTGGGGACCATCCAAGCTGGGGAGGGAATAGCTGTTCTTGAAATATATTTGGAAAGAGATGCTCTATAGGCTGTATCAGGGTATTTAACAGATTCCTCTTCACATTAATGGATGACGAGAAAGAAGATCCTCTCACAGTGCAGCACAGCCATCTGCATATAAATGGCCACCATGCCCTCACCCCCCTGCTGTCTGTGTCCATTGGTTAGGCCTACATGCATGGGCATGAGTGGGGGAATGGGGGGGAATGTGGGGATAAGGACACATACGTAATAACTTAATCAATAAAGACATTTTTTTAAAAAATGACCACCAGACAAGGAACCTAGAAATGGATCTGTGTGAAATAATCCAGGCGAATATTATGTGAAAGTTTAACTGTAACCAGATGCGCAAGTCACAAAGACAGGGAGACAATCTAGAACAGCGGTTCTCAACCTTCCTAATGCCGAGACCCTTTAATACAGTTCTTCATGTTGTGGTGACCTCCAACCATAAAATTATTTTCGTTGCTACTTCATAACTGTAATTTTGCTACTGTTATGAATCGTAATGTAAATATCTGATATGCAGGATGTATTTTCATTGTTACAAATTGAACATAATTAAAGCATAGTGATTAATCACAAAAACAATAGGTAATTATATATGTGTTTTCCGATGGTCTTAGGCGACCCCTGTGAAAGGGTCATTAGACCCCCAAAGGGGTCGCGACCCACAGGTTGAGAACCGCTGCTCTAGAAGATAATAGCCTATCTGATAAAGTGGTTGAAGAACCAGCATATTAATAATTCAGTGAAACTGCTGGAAAGGAAAACATGTCATTTCAATGGTGAAATGGGTCAGAGTGAAAACCAGAGGATGGCCTTGGCAGTGCTTGGCTTGAGCAGAGTAGAAAGGGCCTTGGGGAGCATTAAACTACCAGGGTATTGAGTGAACCATTTCTACCGACACTGAAACAAACCAGAAGGAAGGCAGGACATTGGATGGAAAGACATTTTGTGAACTAAGTGCCAGAATCTTCTGTGAATGAGGGGGGTAGGTAAGGCTGCTTTAAAGAGTACAATTCAATGTGGCTTTAAATTAGAAAAGTATTTTCTCACAATTTTGTAGGCTAGAAGGTCAAGATCAAGGTGTTGGCAAGCGAGTTTCTTCTGAGACCTCCCTCCTCAGTTTGCAGATAGCTGTCTTCTCCCTGCCCCTACATGGCCTTCCCTCTGTATGTCTGTGTTCTTATAAGGACACCAGCCAGTCATGTTGGATCAGGGTCCACCTGAATGACCTCATTTAACTTTAATTTCCTCCTTAAAGGCCCCATCTCCAAATACAGTCACATTCTAGGGGGTTTAGAGCATTAACATATGACACATTTTCAGCCCATAAAAGGGAATTCCCAGAGAAACAGAGTGGGGTATACCAATTGAGATGGACATAAATGAAGGAGAAATGACATGTGGTGGCAGTGTGGTGTGACAAGACACCAACTTTACCAACCCAGTTGTATATGGTATGAAGAAGAAAAAGGATCTCCATTCAAGAAAGCAATCACAGAAATGATGTCCTCAATGGCAAGGCAAGTAAGGCCAGCAGTTAAAAAGTTAAAGATTTAGCAGAAAGAAATTTCAGTTAAACTGGTATAGTAGCTTCATACTTTCTCAGTCTCACTTCTCTAAACACAAGCCAATGTGATGAAATTGAAAAAGAGCAAAACCAACATAGCCAGGCTTTTAAAGAAACAAACATCGCCCTGGACCAGGAGGAAAGCAGAAACATCAAAGGCTGAAGCACAGCCTGCTGAGTGCTAATGCAGACGCTAGCAGGCGGCGGAATGTTCATCATCTCTGGGAATAAAAATGCCCCAAGGTCTGCGCATGGTACCCTTCTCTCCTACTTCACTGGCTTCCTTCTTGTTGTCTTTATTGGCTCCTCTTCATCTCCCCCACCTCTAAATGTAGGCCTAATCCAGAACTTGAACCCTCAGTTTTATTTATTCTCTTCTCTGAATACATTCTCTCTGTGACTCCACTCAGCCATGGCTAACTACCACATGCTCAAACTCCCAGATTATATTACATTTATAATAAAATGTTTGAAGTGTACAAGCAAGGATATGGCAGAGCAGCTGTGAGGACAGTGGAGCAGTCGTGGGGACATGAAGAAATCAAGAGGGCCCCCACCTGTTTGGAATGAAGCTGCCAGTTATCCAAGAATCAGAAGAGAAGACAAATTCTAGAAGTGGGGAGTCAGTTCGGCTCCAGGCTCTATGGAGTGATGTCTCCTGCCCACCCCATCCCTTTCCCTCACTTGTGCCACAGTCAATACCTGTGGGTATTGGAGGAGACTTCTAGCCTTGCCATGAAACCTGCAGATTTCATGTCTGTGTGGCTCTTTGCCTGGTCACTAAGCATATATACATATATATGCAACTATATATGTACATAGGTGTAAGTGTGTATATACCCCTCATATTACACACGCCTGTGAGAGGAGAATCCATATTGTCCATCAGAAGACTGCTACTTGGGGTCTAGTGGACCCTTTACCACAGGCAAGCACAGAAATTTCTATGACTGGATTATTCTCAGCCAGCCATGGACAAGGTCCTCTTCTATCAAGGTTGTATCATTTTGATTACATGCTTTGTTAAATAGCCACATAATTAGCCTCTGGAGCTACTATCTGAGGCGTGGCTGTCAACACAGTGTCTATGACCCAGCACAGGCTCCACAGGTGGAACATTTTACCCTAAAACAATGTGAGTGCAGAGAACTCTTCTTCTAAGGGAGCAAAGAGAACTGCTTTTCTGCAAAGACCCATAAAGTGATAATTTACCTTGAATCTAAAGGAGGGAGGTTTTACAGGAGATTGCAACTAGTGAATCATTCTGCCATTCAGTGGATTACTGCATCTCATTAGTTTTCTAGTAACACTTGGAGAAAATGTTGTTGGCAAAATAGTACAAATCTGGAGCTCAGAGATTTAAACATTAGCAGCCATTCAGAAACAAACAGCAGCAACTTAGCACAATGGAGAATGCTCTGATCTGATTACTTCCACCAGTAAACCTACCATTTCTCTTCCTACTGATTTACTTAGTTTCACACCATAAGCTCAATTAATTTCATTTTACTAAGAGGTCATGTAATACATATCTTCCCTGTAAATATTTTGAAATGCCTAACAACTATGCAATGCTTGGTTAACTCATTGGTTCCTGAAATTACCACATATACAACATTACAAACACAGAAGTTGGTGCATAGAAGGCACTCAGTAGAGTATTATTTAAATAATATGATATAACTGATTCATGTAAAATAAAAATCAGTAATAGTTTAGAAAGAGAACATGTTTGGACTATCCAATGGATAAATATAAAACAGTAGATTAAATGCCAAGCTATGCAGAAAACTATAAATGCTTGGATAATTAAACTTTTGAATAAAAGGAGTAAATATAACTGAAACTCTAGATCACTGTAAAGGAATTTTGTTTCTACAATTTTCCCCTTTTGCATATTTCAATTACAAGTTTTCACCAAAGCAGTCTCTGTGTTTCTCCTCTAGACATGATACCTGAAACAGAACCAAGAGAGCTGACAGCTTACCCTCCCCTTCAGGTATTCAGGATAATCAAATGGCTCGGTGTAGACTATGATTAAGGCCCAAGCAATTATCTAGGTATCAGGGGGAAAATAGATGATCAAGGGATATACTTAGTTAATCATAGCCCTCATTTTCATAAGTCAATTTAATTAATCCTAACCTTCTAAATTTTGTTTTATAGAGCCAGAATCATCTTATAACCACTCTAAAAACACTCCTTGGAGCAGAATAATCTGATATGTAACCTTAGCTGTAATTCTGCCAAATTGAATAGCTTTACAGTTTCTTATTTCTTCATCTGGCAACTTAGAAGGATAAAAGGAAAAGGGCAGTATTTTTCTTCCTATTTATTCTGGGGCATTTTATTTATTTTCACCTACTCAGCATAGCCTCTAGGACAATAGTTCCCGACCTTTTTTTGGTCATGCCCACCTAAGCATCTCTAAAATCCTGATGTCCCCCTGTAACATATAATTCTTATTATTCAAAAAGTGAACTACTAATCACATGGAGGAAGCCTAAAAGACCATTAACTTGATCTAAGCAAGCTTCCAAAGAACATGGTATACATGAAAGAGAAAAATGAAAGAACAAAAGGACAGTTGAAATACTGAGGAAGAAATCAGTAAGAAATTGTTAAAAAAAATCTATCTATATATAAAAGCCTAAGCTACCCAACAACTGGAATGACCAGAACGACAGGAACAACGACCGGAACAACTGGTCGCTATGATGTGCACTGACCACCAGGGGGCAGATGCTCAACACAGGAGCTGCCCCCTGGTCAGTGGACTCCCACAGTGGGAGCGCCACTCAGCTGACCGATCCATCTGGCGGCCCATCAGCCTGGCAGCAGCCACTCACTTCCACAGTAGTCCTGCAGGTCTAATCTCCAGAAAATGGGCCAGGCACCAATGGGCCAGCACTGCCAGCACAATCCTGACAGCGCTGGCCTCCTGGAAGTCAGCCTCGGGCATCGTGGCCGCTTCACCTCCCTAGACTCTTCACAAGGAAGAAACAATATAAAAGTGGTCGCCAGGTAGCTCCTGACAACCACCGTGAATGTCAGCAGGATGGATCAGGATCCCAGGCCAGCAAGGGCATCCCACCACCCACCTGGAGGGCCGAGCGCATCCTGGTCCCCTCCCCCCTCCCTCTTTGGGACCCCACTGTGCATAAATTTGTGCACTGGGCCTCTAGTAATAATAATATGAGGTGATATAAAAAATAGCAAATAAAGTTTCAAAACATATACTAGAGAACTGAAATGCATAAATATGTCACAATATATATATTCATATACTGTATATGAGGCCCCTAGAACCATAAGAAATGCAAAAAATTCACTGTTAATAACTCATTCTCAGTTGCCCCCTTAAAATCAAATTGCCCCCCTGTGGGATGTGTGTTCCCATGTAGGGAATCACTGCTCTAGAGACACTGTGAGATATGTACATAAAATAAGAAAGTGGAGAAAAATCACCAATTTAATAAGAGGCCACATTCCAAAAGTAGCCTGCCATGGTTGTGACACACTCAGTTTCTAGTTGCTACATACACCTTGGTTCAAATCCCAACTCACAAGCTGCACAATCTGCAAGACAGACAGAGAGTATACCTCACATCTCAGAGTGTGGGTGAGAGAAGTAGATGAGTAGTGATGTGAAATAAATGTCAAGCTCAGAGCATTTGAGACCTGGAGCCTCATATGTAAATAGCTGTTGTTATTCAAGAAATTTTAGCTTTTGGAACATGGTTTACTTTTCCCCTAGATGAAAAAGTTATAAATGGTGGTTAGAATCCCAGGTTAGGTTGCCATAGGCTATTTTACTCATAATGTACATAGCCTGGCATTCGTAGCACTATAAAACTGAATCACCAGTTTCAAAGGATCACCAGCTGTGACCTCTATGAGCATCTTGTCAGCCAATCCTCAAGACCACCTTCCCAGACCAGAGTTTGTCTCTTTCTAGAGCCTCCAGAAGTTTGGAGATGGGGAATCCCTTCCCAACTGCCAGGGCTGCATCAGGGAGAGGTGATCCTGACTACACAGGCCAGAGCTCTGTGCCTTTCCTGCAGAGACACTGCTACACCGGGTCTGGCCTTATAGCACCATGAATCAAGAATGCCTCTGGCAGAGGGAAGGTAGGGGAGGGTGAGGGTAAGGGGGAAAGATCAACCAAAGGACTTGTATGCATGCATATAAGCATAACCAATGGACACAGACACCAGGGGGGTGAAGGCATGAGCGGAGGGGGGGTAGTGTGGGGATAAGGACACATATGTAATACCTTAATCAATAAAGAAAAAATAAAGAATGCCTCTGGGTTTTCCAGAGACTTCTAGAGCTTGGCACTGATAGGGCATTGCTTTGCTGAATCAAACAAGAGCTCGAAGCCAGACCCAGCAACACCCTGCTCCTAGAGCAGTTTTCCACCCTTCTTTGTGCACAGTGCTTAGAACATGTAGGGAATCAATAAAGGTCAATTACCTTAAAATTACAAAAGGCCCCTCTCACAGCTGTGGTCCTATCTCTTCAAGTTGCCTTGTTCCTTCCTATCTCTGTAACGTGACTTGGATTCTTCTTTTGCCTGAAATGTTCTCCCTTCCATTCCTTCTATGTGAGCAAATAGTCACCCTCGAAGGCCCCGTTTAGAGGCCATCTCCTCCCAGTATCCTCCTGGCTCCCCCCAAAGTCAGCCTCTCTGTGGTAGCACCCACAGTGCTCCTCGCCTAACTCTGTCCTGCCATTGTGGCTTTGTCAGTGCCATTCTTCGGTGCTTTCAGTTCACCTGCACAGGAATCATCTGGGCAGCTTGTCAACAGAGGAGATCCTTGGCCTCCCCCCAGGGACTCAGTAATAGTGGAGGGAGGAGCCTGCTCTGTTCACAAGCTCCCCGATGGTTATGTTGGAGGGAAAGTACAGTGTGGGAAACAGCATCCAGGCAGAGACACGATTGTGCTGGCTGCTCTCTCCCCACCACTTAGTACAGTGCCCCAAACATAGTAGGTACTCAATAGAGGGGAGCATTAAAAAAGTGGGTATTCATATATCAACACACAAATGTTTGTTGAGTGTATACTAACTACACAAGGTCCTACAAACAATAAAGTGGGTAGTCATCAAAATCCAATATGGAGCATGAGGACAGGTGCATGACACCAATGGAAACAAAAATATCTAAGACTTTAAGACTACCCTGCCGAAGAGCCAGTGGTACTCAGCTGTGTATACATATTGAAATGCTTTGACCTCCATCTCTAAAGTTTCTGAATTTGTCTGGGATTGTGTGCACTAAGGTTTTTAAAGCCCCGCTCTCCCTCAGGCGATTCTCCTGTGTAGCCAGGGTTGAACATCACTGCTCTATGTTCACAGAACAAACTACTTGTTCCTCTCCTAAAATATTTAGTTTATTCTGCCTCACTTTTCCAAGTCTGTTTACTTATCCCCCTCTCATGTCTAACCAAATTCCTAAGCTTCTTGAAGTCAAGTACCAAATCATATTCACCTTTTATTTCCCTATAGCACCCATAACAGGAATCTATACTTAGGAGTTACAATATTGTGATTTTTTAAATTTAAATTCTTTATTGTTGAAAGTATTACATATGTCTCCTTTATGATACTGTGATTTTTAAGGAGAAATATGTATTTGGTCATCTTCTCATTCCTGACACAGAGCTCCTAACACCATTTGAATTTCTTTAGTGATGAGAGTAATAAAGATGTCTTCTTTTATGCTAATGAGGTGACTTTTGTAAAGACTCAAGATCACATAAGGTTGGGGACTGATTGTCAGGGAGCCTAACCATGTGATTAGAGGATTGGAACTTTAAATCTTACAGGGAGGGAAAGGTGGCTGGAGGTTGAATCAGTTGCCAATGGCCAATGATTTAATCAATCATGATTGTAATGAAGACCCCATACAGCCCCACAAGGACAGGGTTAGAGGAGTGTCTGTGTTGGTGAACACGTGGAGGTGTTAAGAGAGTGACCCAAGGTATGGAGGAAACTGTACTTTTTTCCTCCATAGCTTGCCCTATGTATTTATTCCATCTGGCTATTCCTGAGTTACATTCCTTTTATAATAAACCAGTAATCTAGTAAGTACACTGTTTCTCTAAGTTCTGTGAGCCACTTTAGCAAATTAATGGAACCCAAGAAGGGGGGTTATTGGAACTAGGGATCTATAGCTGATTGGTCAGAAGCATAGGTGACAACTTGGACTTATGCATGGCATCCAAAGTATTGTGGGGATGGTAGTTATATGAGAGTAAAGAAGCAACACAATAGGAAGACTGCATTTTTCTAAATGGGAGGATAGCCATAAAAATTTGTAGATGAATGAATGAAGATACTATGTAGGGGACTTAATTCTCAGCAACTACATGTGAGTTGGGTCAAGAAACATTTCAAGAATCTGAACCACAGCATGACACAAGACACTGGATAGGAGTGTTTAAAAATCAACAACAACAAGAAGAACCAGAAACAAGTTGGCTCTTTGAGTATTTAAGGAGTCTAAGCAGAACTTTAAAATGACAACAGACCCAACACAAAAGAACAGCAGCTACAAACCAAAAGGTGCTCTTTATGTACCTGTCATGGAAGAAACCCCTGGGCCATCAAATACACTGGAGCACAGTCTGGTCGTCAGCACCACGGACAAGGGCATTGTTGAAGGATTTATAAATGAGGACCCACTGGAGGACAGTGAGCCAAATCATTGCTCAAAGCTATTTTCCTTTTTTTTTTCATTGAAGTATAGACACACAATATTATTTAGTTTCATGTGTACAACATAGTGATTTAACTTTTATACACATTGCAAAATGATAACCACAATAAGTCTAGTTACCATCTGTCACCATACAAAATTAACACAATATTATTGACTGTATTCCCTATGTTGTACCTTACATCCCCATCACCTATTTATTTTATAACTGGAAGTTTTTACCTTTGGACCTCCTTCACACAATTTTCCCATTAAGCACCCCTCCCTTCTGGAAATTACCAATCTGAGTCTGACTTTTATTTTTATTTTTTTAGATTTCATATATAAAGAAAATCATGCAGTATTTGTCTTTCTCTGTCTGACTTATTACACTTAGCATAATGCCTTCACAGGCCATGCATGTTATCACAGATGGAAAGATTTTATTCTTACTTATGACTGAGTAATATTCCATATGTATATACACACACATATGGATGCGTAGGTTTCTTCAATATCTTGGATGTTTTAAATAATGCAATGAACATAGAGGTGCATAGATCTTTTTAAATTAGTGTTTTTTTCTCTTTGCTTCAAATCCTCACCAACATGTGTTATTTCTTATCTTTTTTATAATAGCCATTCTAACAGGTGTGAGGTGATATCTCCTTGTAGTTCTGATTTACTGATGATTAAGGATGTCAAACATCTTTTCATGTAACTGTTTGTCATCTGTATGTCTTCTTTAAAAAATGTCTATTCAGATCCTGTGCTTATTTTTAATCAGACTTTCTTGTTATTGAGTTATTTGAGTTCTTTATATATTTTGGACATTAACTCCTTATTAAATATGTATTTTCAAATATCTTCCTTTACTCAGTAAGTAGCCTTTTCATTTTGTTAATGGTTTCCTTTGCCACATAGAAACTTTTCAGTTTGATGTAGCACCATTTGTTTATTTTTGCCTTTGCCCTTGCCTTTGGAATCAGACCCCTCCCCAAAACTGCCAAGGCTAATGTCAAAAAGCTACTTTATTTTATTCCAAAAAAGCATACAACACAAAAGAGATTTTTGCTACTCTTGAGAAGAATGGCTAAGCTTAAGGTAGGGGCATTTGCTACTGAAATGACAAATGTAAATAAACCTCTGTTGTTTCTGGCCTGTTATGAAATTTGAAGTTTCTAATATTTTTGAATGCCATATTTAAACCATATAAAGCTTTTCTAAATTAGGTGCCATTGTTGCCCTAATTTCAAAGATGAAGCATAGAAGGGTTACCTAATCATTTTATAAAAGCATTTGTTATTATTGCTTTAGCAAATGATCATATAAAACACTTAAACTTCTTTTAGTATACTCTGAGGATGTAACTGAAAGAAATCAAATATAAGACAATATAAAAGAATATTACATCTAAAGAGACCAAGTCTTTCATCAAGAAATTAGGGTTTGGGTTTAGATTGGACGATGAGGGTAAGTTAACATACTAGCATACAAACCATCGCAAGAGGTTAGGATATAATAACTAATAATTTCTGAACTCTGCCTGTGTGCCAAAAACTGTGCTAGGGATTTTTCATTAATCTCATTTAATTTGTATCACTGCCCCCAGGTTGATATTGAGGTCTCCAGTGTGCACATGAAGATATTGAGTATCAGAGAGGATGAGCAACTTGTTTGAGGACACACAGCTGCTCAGAAACAAAGCCAGCATTTGGTCTAACTGCCTGACTCTGAAATTTGCTTTTTTTTTTTTTTTTTTTTTTTTTTACTGCCCTGTCATGTTACCAGATCTGGGTGATGCACAATTTTAATCTATGGAAAATTGTATATTTCCTTTATCCAATATTTCCTCAAGGCATTACAATCCAGAATAACACATAGATTATATAGAACTAAACTGCAGTCCATGAAAATAAGTTTTATTTAAACCAATATTGAAACTATCTTATAATCAAATAACTAGTCCTGCTGAATGTAAGGCAAGAATTATACATGTGGTTTATTAACCAAAAGCAACCTGAAATACAGCCTTATTGAAGCCAGTTAGTTTTTCTATTGGTCACTTGCTGTTTTATTTATCATCATCATTTATACGTGTATTCACCAGCACATGTTAATTAGCATGCAAACATTAATACCACCTCTGAGGATATTAAGACATTTAAAGTGGGCCCAAATGATAAGGGCAAGCTGAAAATTTAATGTAAAAATACTAAAATACTAGAAAGCATATTTTGATTTAATATCAAAATATGAGATAATGAATTTTCACTTTTCTCCCTCCAAAAAGCTTAAAATTACATTTTGAACTACATGTGATACAATGATATATTGAGATGAGAAAGGAAATTTGTTTAAGAAAAAAACAGTCCTTTTCTAATACCAATAATAGAGTTTACAGACTGTGAATGTCAAGAAACAAGAGATGAATTCAGGAATTAGAAACCTGATTCAGGGATCTGAGTTACCCATGGATGAATTTCTTGCATTTTGTAAAATCCTGAGACCAATGCATGTGGAGCAGATGTTCTGATAACATGTTAAAAGCTGCAAAAAATAGGTAAACAGTAAATGTGCCTAACATATAGAACGCTATTTATGGAGGATTACAAATCAGGACACTTATGAGAGTGATGCTACTAGTAAAATGTCAAGACAATTAGTGTAACCTAAAACTGTCTTAGGAAAACTAGAGAGTATGATCACTCCAATAGATAACAAATGCCATAAACAACCCCAAAGACCTTCAATTGACCTTCACTTTACATCCTACTGACCTTTATTTACATCTTCATACATCTAGTTTCTCCTTTACCTACTTTTATCATATCTTTCTTTTTTCCATTTTAGAGGTATAACTAACAAATAAAAATGTATATTTGTAAGATGTAAAACATTGATTTGATATATGTATACACTGTGAAATTATTACTACAATCAAGTTAATAAACACATTCATCACCTCATATAATTACCTTTTTTTTTTAGTGTGATGAGAACACTTAAGAACTACTCTCTTAGCAACCTCAGTGACACGTTATGGCATTATAATACAGAATTATTAACCATAGTCATCATGCTATACATTAGATTCCCAAAACTTATCCATCTTATAACTGCATGTTTGTACCTTTTATCCAACCTCTCTTCATTTTCCCTACTCCCCAGCTCCTGGTAACCACCATTCTAGTCTCTGTTTCTATTGAGTTTGACTTTTTTAGATTCCACATATAGATGAGACCACACAGTATTTGTCTCTTTCTGTCTGGTTTATTTCACTTAATACAATGTCCTTATAAATGGCAGGATTTCCTTCTTTTATACGGCCGAATAATATCGTGTGAATATGTATGTGTGTGTGTGTGTGTGACACATTTTCTTTATCCATTCATTCCTTAATAGATACTTAGGTTGTTTTCATGTCTTTGTTATTGAGAATAATGCTGCAGTGGACAAAGGAGTGTAGATAGCTTTAGATAGCTCTTTGAGATACTGATTTTATTTCCTTTGGATATTTATATATCTTTCTTAACCTTTATATATTGTCCCTCCTCTATAATTTCCTCCCTACCTTTTTTTTTAGTTCATTTTTTTCCTTCTCTGGCTTTCTTCCTCCCCTTTTCTCTTCTCTTGCTGTAGCTCTGCCCTCCTCCATCTATGAAGCTCTTTCCTTTCCCACATTCCCCTTTTTTAAAATAAATTATTTATTCTAAATTATGTGTTGCTTTTATTCTGCAAACCCATCCCAATTTGCCAGTACCTGAGGCTGATATAAAGTTTTAAATTTATTGTTACATATTGGATAGTTTTATGTATTTTGGTTTTTTAACATAAGAACAGTTGAATTGAATGTTTTATATTTCTTTTTCTACAAAAAAGGCATTTTTGTAGGTAGACTGACCCCCCCAAAGATATACATACCCTAATCTTTGGACCCTATAAGTATGCTAAATTTTGCGGCAAAGGGAACTTTGCAGGTGTGATTAAGGTCATGGACTTTAATTATCTGGGTGGGCCCAATCCACTTATATGAGCCCTTAAAAGTAGAGAATTTTCTCCAGGTAGAGACCGAAGAGACACAGCAAAAGAGCAAATCAAAGGGATTCTAAATGTGAGAAGTATTCACAGCTTTCATGGGCTCTGATATGGAGTCACATGATGGAGGCAGCCAATTGCCAGGACTGGAGAGAGCCTCTGGGAGCTAAGGGTGGTGCTTAGCTGACAGCCAGGAATAAAACAGAACTCAGTCCTACAACCACAAGGAATTTGATTCTACCACTGATCAGAATGTGCTTGAAAGCAGAAAGGAATTCAGCCCTGCCAACATCTTGGTTTTGGCTTTGTGAGACTCAGGGCATGTTGTATAGGACATCTGATATGTGAAACTGTGAGATGATCAATGGGTCTTTTAAGCTACTAAATTTGTGGCAGCAGTGATAGGTGATTAATGCAATATGGGTATATATAATTGAACCTGGCTTAATTTTGGAAGGAGGGGTTCATGATTAGTGGGTCTTAATAAATAAATAATAACCGCCTCTCTCATCTTTATTTTAGGCTGTTTTGGACATACGGTGCATGTGCTAATTGATTTTTCAATCATTGTCATGTTTTCAGATGAAATGATGAACTTAATAACATAGAGAAACTTGTTCTGAAAGTACACATCATTACTGTCAACACTTAGCTCATTCTCATTCTCATATAACTCTCTGGGGGGAAAAATTCCTTTTTCTAGTTACCTCTCCACCCTACAAGAGACTTAAGCAAAATATGTTACCTCTTTTTTAAAATTTAAATTCTTTATTTTTAAAGTATTACACATGTCTCCTTCCCCCACCCCTTGACTTCTCCTTTGCCCTTCCCACCCCCCAGCACATGCCCTCACCCCCCTACTGTCTGTGTCCATTGGTTATGCTCATATGCAAACATACAAGTCCATTGGTTGATCCCTTACCCCCAACCCCCCATCTCCTCCCCTGCCTTTCCTCTTAGATTAGATGGTCTGTTCATGCTTCTGGCTCAATTTTTGTTCATCAGTTTATATAGTTCATTATATCCCACAAATGAGTGAGATCATGTAACATTTATCTTTCTCTGACTGGCTTATTTCACTTAGCATAATGCTCTTCAGTTCCATCCATGCTGTTGCAAATGGTAAGAATTCCTTCTTTTTTATAGTAGCATAGTATTCCATTGTGTAGATGTACCACAGTTTTTTAATCCATTCATCTGCTGATGTGCACTTAGGCTTTTTCCAAATCTTAGCTATGGTGAATTGTGCTGCTATGAACATAGGGGTGCATATGTCCTTTCTGATTGGTGTTTCTGGTTTCTTGGGACATATTCCTAGATGTGGGATTACTGGGTCAAATAGGAGTTCCATTTTTAATTTTTTGAGGAAACTCCATACTATTTTCCAGAGTGGCTGCACCAGTCTGCATTCCCACCAGCAGTGCAGGAGGGTTCCTTTTTCTCCGCATCCTCACCAGCACTTGTCATTTGTTGATTTGTTGATGATAGCCATTCTGACAGGTGTGAAATGGTATCTCATTGTCGTTTTAATTTGCATCTCTCAGATGACTAGTGACTTTGAGCATGTTTTCATATTTTCTTGGCCTTCTGTATGTCCTCTTTTGAAAAGTGTCTTTTTAGGTCCTTTGCCCATTTTTTGATTGGATTGTTTATCTTCCTTTTGTTAAGTTGTATGAGTTCGCTGTACATGTTGGAGATTAGGCCCTTATCGAATATAACATTGGCAAATATGTTCTCCCATGCAGTGGGTTTTCTTGTTTTGTTGTTGATGGTTTCTTTTGCTGTGCAGAAGCTTTTTATTTTGATGTAGTCCTATTTGTTTATTTTCTCCTTAGTTTCCATTGCCCTAGAAGCTGGATAAAGATATTGCTATGACATATGTTGGATATTTTCCTGCCTATGGATTCTTCTAAGATTTTTCTATCTTACACTTAAGTTCTTTATCCATTTGAGTTTATTTTTGTGAATAGTGTAAGTTGGTGATCTAGTTTCAATTTTTGCAAGTATCTGTCTAATTTTCCCAACACCATTTATTGAAGAGACTGACTTGACTCCATTGTATGCTTTTGCCTCCTTTGTCAAATATTAATTGAACCTAATGGCTTGGGTCGATTTCTGGGTTCTCTGTTCTATTCTATTGGTCTATATGTCTGATCTTGTGCCAGTACCAGGCAGTTTTGAGAACACTGGCTTTGTAATATAGCTTGATATCTGGTATTGTGATCACTCCAACTTTGTTCTTCTTTCTCAGGATTGCTGTGGCTATTTGGGGCCTTTTTTTATTCCATATGAATTTTTGGAGATTTTGTTCTAGGTCTATGAAATATGCCATTGGTATTTTAATGGGAATTGCATTGAATCTATAGATTGCAAAATATGTCACTTCTTTAAGCATTCAAGGGACATACCATTCTCCACCATACTATCAGAATGGAAGAATAACTAACCCACATTTATAAATGGAACAAGAGGTAGGTAAGTCTGTGATGCAGAAACAGCCAGTCCATTCTGCCCATTGACTCAATTTATCAGTCACATTGATCTTAAGTCAATCAAAAAACATCAACAATAAAAACAAAAATTTCTGCCAATTTTCCCAAAAATTCCTGATTTTCTTCCCAACTGCCACAAATTCCTGTATGATGTGACAAGATGATCTGATTATATGAATTTAACTTTTTTTGTTCCTGCTACTGCAATAGGATCTAGGAAAAATGAAGCAAATTTTGTCCCCCTTTTTCTAGATCAGATAAACTCTTCAGCTCTGAGTTCAGGGCTCCCAGGAATTTTAAGTTTAAAATTGCCAGAAACCTGAAAAATAATGCTAGATGCTAATTCCAGCAGGTCATAAATGCAAAAAGCTTCATCAAAAGATTGATGGAACTTGGGGCTTATTCAGCAGGGCTGAATCATATGTTATTACCTACTGGAATAGCCGTAGGCATTTCCCCAAACCTGAAAAAAGATGCATAAATGATTGCTTGCTGCCAGACAGCTGAGGGCATTTTAATCTACATGTTATTACCTCCTGCTGGCCAAACACCTGAATCGCTGAAGGCAGTTCCCCCAAACTGACAATGCCTACTGTATACCAAACTTACCTTTGATATGTATATCTACTTTGCTATAGGGCAAGATGTGGGAATAAAAAGAGCCCTGGGTCTGGAGATAGAGAGAATTTAGCTACTACAGCTAAACTTCCTCTGGCTCCCCCATGGATTACAAATTTATATTATATTTCTAGTCTCTTTATTAATTTACGCTGCAGCCCCGTCTCCAGATTCATGAACCCTTCTAGTTGCTGGAGAAAGACCCCGGCATTAAAATAACTCTAGTCAGGCTTTGGATTCTATTACTAGCCAAAGAGATGGACATGGCTTTAAGTTAGACAGTGAAAATGACATGGAAACTGACAGAAGAGACTGGAGTGGTAAGTGCAAGGAACATTGGTACCTGACCTCTCTCTGATTTATTGTCCAGGGTGTCTGATGGGATGGTCTGGAAGCTGGAGCCTAAACAAGCAGGTGGCCTTGGTTGACATGGAGAATGATACCCATACCCATATTTGGGACAGTGGGAGCAGTGCCTGCTTCCTCTGAATAGACCACAAGGGCTTGAACAAATTGCATCTCAGCAGTGACCACTAAAGAGTTGGAGGCCCACAGCCAATTTTTCTGAACTGAAGAATACCTTGGACTCTTAGAACACTCTCTGGTGCACATGCCGCCAATAATGACTGATACTTGGAATCTGGCTACCCTAGCCAACAAAGGCTGAGATTTAATTAGATATAGAAACATAAAGCAACGTGGTAGTTTTGTATATAATTGTGGCAGAGCAAATTCGTGCCAGCTATATGCGTTACATGCAGATGGGCAGATGGAAGAGAGTAAATGAAAGGAATCCAAGAAATTAGCTCTAAAAAGGAAAGCAAGTGGAAAGGGCCCAGCTTCCTTCTTCTTCTCTAGGTCTTCTCTGTGGTTTTTGATGTGCATGGTACTCACCAGGCACAAATAAGCAAGGCTGCAGAGAAGCTTGGAAGAAGATCCAGGAGGGAGAGCTGCTTCTGTGCCCCTGATAGCAGACATACACAGTATTGACCTTGATTTGTAGTGTGCACACATGCATTCCTTTTGATATATATATATATATATATATATATATATATATATATATATATACACACACACACACATACATATATATATATACACATACATATATATACACACACATATATACATATATATACACAGTAGAGGCCTGGTGCATGAAAATTCATGCACCAGAGCAGGGGATTCCCTCAGCCTGGCCCGCCCCCTCTCACAGTCTGGGAGCCCTCAGGGGTGGGAGGCGACCCGGCAATCAGGGGAAGGTGATGCCCCCATCACACTTCTGCTGCTGCCACTGCTGTCAGTGCAAGCCTAGGCTGGCCCTGGTTACCTGAGCCTCAGGGGACCCTGGGCAGCTGGGCAGCCGACAGCCAAGGCTTGCCTGCACCTTGGGCCAACCCTGGGGGGCTGGGGGGCTGAGGGGACTGAAGAACTCTGGAGGCAGGTGCCTGACGAGGCTGAGGGGACTGGGTGCCACCATCTTGTGGCTGTGGGCGCCACCATCTTTGAGGGCATGGAAGTCAATTAGCATATTCCCTTCTTATTGGCTGTGGGTGTCACCATCTTTGTGACTAACATATCCCCTCTTTATTAGATAGGAGATATATATATATATATATATATATATATAATTTCAGAGATGAAGGGAGAAGAAGAGAGAGAAACATCAGTGATGAGAGAGAATCATTGATCAGCTGCCTCCTGCATGCCCCACACTGGGAGTTGAGCCTGCAACTGGGGCTTGTGCCCTGACCGGAATCGAACCGTGACCTCCTGGTTCATAGATCGATGCTCAACCACTGAGCCACATCAGTCAGGCTGCATTCCTTTTTATTTGGCCAATCCAGTCTCCTGTAGACAGTTCATGGTGTGTTACCTGAACATGTGACTATGTGCTTTATTCCTGTGACAAAGTCCAAACCAGTGCTTGGGAAATGTCATGACTCTGTTGGGCAGGGTTGTGCTGCAAAAGGAAGTGACTGGAGCTGACACTAAATAAGGTGGCATTTTTCCACTCCTAATATCTGTGATAATTTCAGTGATGATACTCTCACATAAATGCTCTGCTTGTGATAAATCAGCCGTCTACTTACTCTCTTCCCATTAAATATCACACATACATGCAAAACACACACAAAGCCACAAGAAAATTAAGCCCATAAAGATACTTTATTAGTGAAAGTCACAGCTGACGTAACTTGCAAAAGTCAAGCAAATCTAAGTTCCTTCTGCCACTTTATCTCAGCCACAGTACATAAACACACACTGAAGCATGAAACCTAAATATGCAAGTGGAATATCTTTTGTACAAAGGGGACACATTCTTGCAGTGATCATTTTGCCATTCCTTACTCTTTATCATTAAAATGACTTGCTCCAGAGTCATATTCTTTTTTTAATATATTTTTATTGATATCAGAGAGGAAGGGAGAGGGAAGGAGTGGTAGAAACATCCATGATGAGAGAATCATTGATCAGCTGCCTCCTGCACAGCCCCCACTGGGGATTGAGCCCACAACCCGAGCATGTTCCCTGACCAGGAATCAAACTGTGAGCTCCTGATTCATAGGACAATGCTCAACCACTGAGCCACGCAGGCTGGGCTATATTTTTATCCATCTCTCTTCTATGTGAGCTCCTTACATACTCAAAACAAACACTAGGATTAAAGGGAGTATTTAATGCTAATAAGAAAGTTGGGGCAGAAAAAGAATGGCAGGAACCTCTCAGGTCCTGCTCCCAAAAGCTCTACCTTGCACTACACTTCAACCAACCTGGCCACCATCTGCCACATGCTGCTTGGTTATTGACACCTTGGTCCCTTTGCAAATACCCTCTAAGACAAATTCCCACTTCTCTGACAACTTTCATTTGTCACCTCCATAGAACTCTCAATCAAAACTCACCTTCTCCAGCCCTGGCTGGTGTGGCTCAGTTGGTTAGGCATCGTTCCATACACCAAGAGGGTGCCCGTTTGATTCCCGGTCAGGGCACATGCTCAGGTTGCTGGCTTGATCCCTGGTTGGGGACACGCAGGAGGCAGCCAATTGATGTTTGGCTCTCGCATCAATACTTCTCTCTTTTTCCCTCTCCCTTTCTCTCTAAAAATCAATTAAAAATATTTTTAAACAAAAAACTCACCTCCTCCAGAAAGGTTTTTCTGACTTAGTTGTCCCACCAACTCTTTTGACACATGGACACTCAGTTAATAATAGAATACTTTGCCCTTCTTGATATGTAGCTTTATAAGTGAGATGAAGTACATCTGATGTTAATTAGAGAGGTTAAATGCCTGTTATCATAGCAAGCAGATTAGTCTTAGATGGGTAATAACAGAATAGGACTGTATTTTGTGGCACTAAATAAAATTTTTGGAATTTAATAAAGCACACAGCTAGTAGTCCTTTGTCAATATGTGGAATTCTGTGAGAGAAGAAAAAGTGAGGTAGAAGAGATAGCATTGAACTGGGAGTCAGGAGACACAGGTCATTCAAATTCTTATGACTTGATGTTTGCCTAGTTTTTCTACATGATTAGAATGTGAATTCCTTGAAAATGAGCTTTGTGGTCCTCCTCCTCTCAACAGACATATATCCCATATAATGCAAAGTCGAGTGATCATCTACATATACCAGACATTCACTAAGTATTTGTTAACATATATTTGCATATATAATTATGGCCAGAATCAGTTTTAGTGGTTTTTAAAGGAAATGGATAGTTTGATCAATTTACAGCTTGCAAAGCTTGGAAGAATTATGGAGACTACTTAGCCAGAATTTTTATTTTACAGAGGGAGAGAGAGAGCATTAAATACTCCCTTTATAATGGCTTATTCAAGTGCATAGTGCCAATAAGTGACTCAGGTGTCATAAAGTCCAGGCTCTAGCATTCCTCTCAAGGCTCCCTTACAGAAAGAAGGGGGGATCTGGTTCAAAAGCTCAATAGCATGACATAAAAACTTCAAACCACCAAGGCAAATTGCCACTTACAATGACATCATACTTTTTTGTGTCTATTAGCAAAACTTTCTGCTTGATGCTTTTTCTTTATGGCCTAAATACTTTAAGATGTGTATTGTTTAGAATTGTATTTGGCCGAATATACCCAGGGATCACCAAGTCAGTGATTTAAATGACAATGACATTTATTTTTCTGTCACTTAAAGAAATCTAGCACTGGAGGATCCAAGGCTGGCATGGGCCTGTCCCCTGTGCTCCCTATTACATTTGGGTTCAAGGTTGCTCCAGTGCTCCATCCATATCCTCTGAATTCAGCCAGCCAGGAGTCGGGGCAGGGAAAGGCCACACTCCCCTCTTTTAGAAGACCTCTGGGAGGTCCCAAACAATTCTGCTTACTGCACCTTCACTAGAACCTAGTCATGTGGCCCCACCTGGCTGTAAGATACCTGGGATGACTATGTGCCCTGCTAAAATGTGGGTTCTTTTACTAAGCCTGAAGGAGAGAATGAATATGAGGAGCCACCAGCCTCCTTTTTCACCAAATTTCGGCTCAACAATTTCTTTCCCAATACATTCAAATAATGTTTTAATATTATGCAAATAATCCAAGTATTAAAATGGATGCTATGAGTTATATGGATAAAATAATATGAAACCACATAATAGCAATGACTTGCGTGATCATCTACATATACCAGGCATTCACTAAGTATATTTGCAATATAAGTACATTTGGTATATGAAAAATATTTTATTAGAATTCAATTATTATAACCTCATATATTTGCCTAATTGATACCAATAGTAGCAAAATAATCCCAGGGCTATTAGAAAATTCATCATATGACAAGAAATTAGTCACCAGGTCATGACATTTGTCAAGAGAGCTTATAAGAATGAGTGATTTCTTCAAGAGTCTCGCCAGCCCCTTCCACCCACTTAGTCTGCCTCTTTCCTGCCCTCTTAAACTCTGCCAAAGGCCAAAGCATTGCCAAGGCAACCGCGGCCCTTCACTCTCCCCAGCTGACTCGGGTTGCCAGTGTCAGGATCAGACTAGCACTCAGAAGCAAGAAGACCCTGTGGGGCCAACAGAGGTTGGGTTTTGTGCCTCTGTCACAGAATGCCCTGTGTTTTGATCTCTGTATCTAAACAGAGAGTAAGATTGCTGATTCTTCCTTCCTGTGCCTGCTGCCGGAGAGGCTAGAAAGGGCGAGTCTGGCAAATATGAGATCCTCAAACTTTAGGTTTGAAATTAATGCAAAATATTTTCACTTCAGACTTAATTCATCTCTTTTAAGGGCCAAGCTCTCATTCTGAAGAGCTAAATGACATTTATTTTTCTGTCACTTAAAGAAATCTAGCACTGGAGGATCCAAAGCTGGTACGGGCCCTGTCCCCTGTGCTTCCCAGTTGGCTGTTCAGAATGAGAGCCTGGCCCTTACACTTCACGCAGAGAACCTGCATGACTATTAGCCCAAACCTCTTCTGAAATACCGTCTCAAAGTGAGACTGGCATCATTTCTGGTATTGTAACCCAAGGCAATGAAAAACTCCTGTCCTTAACCACCTCTTTCCAACTCTCCCATCTCCAATGTCCCACCTGTCAATATTGAAGAAATCTTAGCCCTAGATAGTTTGGCTCAGTGGATAGAGCGTCGGCCTGTGGACTGAAGGGTCCTGAGTTTGATTCCAGTCAAGGGCACGTGCCTGGGTTGTGGGCTTGATCCCCAGTAGGGGCCATGCAGGAGGAAGCCAATCAACGATTCTCTCTCTCATCATCGATGTTTCTATCTTGCTCTCCCTCTCCCTTCCTCTCTGAAATCAATAAAAATTAAAAAAATATTGAAGAAATCTTAGACATCCTTCAGCCTTCTGGTGATCTTCTGGATTCTTAAAAGTTCCTTTTATTCTCCCATTGACTTTATATCCCTCAAATTACCTAACTTTTCTGGATCTCTATTAACTCTTTTTTGGGGGGGAGGGGGGCGCTTTAGAAAAGACAGTCTCTAAAGCATGTCCTAGGTCAAACACATCCCATGATTCTACAATAGGATGACCAAATAGCCAGGTCACATAAATGCAAGTGAAACTTTAAACTTCTCTCCCAATGTTTCAATAAGAAACACAGCCATTTAAAAAGAATTAGACAATTCTTCTGGATAAATTCTTCTGAAGAAGAGATCATTTTTGTATACATCATCCTGTCTTCTACATTCACAGCTGCCGATGAGTGGCAATTCACTATGCCGTTTTGAGAGAGTTGGTGAAATAAAAACTGATATAGCCTCCCAGGTAAGTAATTAAAATTATTTCATTATGTAATAGTCTTAGAAGACTGCTTTTGCAAGAACTAGTACTTTGTCTTGTTGCAAGGAGAAAAGAGCCATCTTGTTCCCCAACTATACAGGATTATCTGATGTCAATTATCTCTGCACTGCACATTCTGCGGCCCTCTTTGTTATTTCAAGTTCAAAGCAGCAGGGATAGCACTGTATGGTGTAGCCTGAGAAGACCAGAGTCTTGCATTTCCCTCTCTTTGCCTTTGTTTTTCCCCCCAGAATCTATGACTGCCCAACTCCACTGCCTAAAGAATAGTGCCCAATGAACGATTCCCAGTGCTCACTCCCTGACTAGGTCTCTCTATTTACGGATAAGCAGAACAAAAGCTTGTCCATTTGCCCCTCGTGTTTGATAGTAAAAGGTAGTATTTCCCAGAACTCTCTAAAGTAGATTAGATTTCTTACTTCCCCACTCTTCACACTTGGGTTGCGGGAAACGAGTTAAGTCGGCTCGCGTGAATTGCACGTACTTCGCGGGAGCCGTCTTAAACTCGGTTCATATAGATTTGCGGTGGAGTGCGGGAAACGTGTAAACTCGGGCCGATTGTAACTGCGTATTACCAAATATTTCATTTCAATCGAACCCATACTTCAAAAGATATAGGCATTTTAACGCGCCATCTTATATTTTGGCGGGAAATTCACCCGACACCGTAGTGTTCAGACCTTCCAAATAGTGTTGGACAAAGGAGAATTGAGTTTAAATACAGTGTCATCCAAAAGTGAGTATGGGAAGCTGCCCCTCTTAAGAATCAAAGAAATGTTACCCCCAAAATCGCAAATTAGTGTTTTTGCATATTCCAGATGCCACTCATTATTTTATATACAGGACTTTTATAGTTCCAGGTAATATAAACACTGGCTACCAAGAAATAAATTTCTTAAAAGTTTTGCTTAAGGGACTTAGCTTAACTTTATGTATGGGACCCCCACAGAGGAAAAAAAAGGGAATTCTTAAAAGACTTCATTAACCTTTATTAATTTCAGCATAAATTAACCCCCAGGGAAGATCACACCCTCCTTGCAAGCACTTCCCCAAGGGCAGAGGCCATTTGGCTAACTTAGAGGAAGTATGAAGATGGAAATTAAAATGCTGCATTTTTATGCAGCAAAAATATTTTCAAAGTACTAAAATGATCAATACCAATGAAACCTTGATAATTGAAATTTCTCATTTCAAATTTTTAAATTTACCTTATGACAATAACATTTAAAGTGCACTCAAACTCCTTATCAACTATAGTACACGAATGTAAGCTTGTATTTTCTTACATTGTGAAGATAAATAATAGTCTTTATGAACATTTAAAATTATTAATTTTATAATCCATTACTTATACAGAGAGTAATAGGACTTTGGTTTTAAGAAATGTGATCTTGAAAAATTTACTCTTTTTTTATATATAAATCTAGAGGCCTCGTGAATGAATTCGTGCATGGGTGGGGTCTGGCCAGCCCATGCCAATAGAGATGGGGGAGCTGATAGGGAGCAGGGCCAGCCAGGGGGAGGAGCTGCAGGTAGTTGGCTGGCCAGCCCTGCCCCTGGTTGAACTCCTGGTCCAGGGGGCAATTTGCATATTAGGCTTTTATTATATAGGATGAGAGATTAGTACTGCAACACCTCTAACAATCATTCTGCCTGTACAACCTTATGAAATAACAAAAAAGCCCAGCTAGTGTTGCTCAGTGGTTGAGTGTTGACCTATGAACCAGGAGGTCACAGTTCTATTACTGATCAGGGCACATGTCAAGGTTGTGGGCTTAATCCCCAGTGGGGGGCATGCAGGAGGCAGCTGATCAATGATTCTTTCTCATCAATGATGTTTCTATCTTCTTCTCCCTCTCCCTTCCTTTCTGAAATCAATAAAAATATATTTGAAAAAATCTTTGCCTCAATTTTAATTCCTTCATACTTTTGCTGTGCTTATATCCTCTAAAGTAGAGTCTACATTATAGTATCAGTGTTTTAGATTTATAAAACAACTTTTCTGGAGGCACTTTCAAATCTATCTCATCTATTCTAGGAAACAGGATCTTCATACTGTCACTCACATGTTTTTCACTGACAACTGCTAACCCCAGGGAATTTATCAGAGCCATAAAATCCTGACCTGGAAAGGTCACTTAATTTACACCTTTTTGCAGCCTTCAATAAAGCCAGGGATCAGAACAACACTAGATTTTTCACACTTCATCCTGTGCCTCTTGATTAAATCAGACTCAGTGATTTTTGTTATCTACTAAATGATTTAAAATAGCAGAACCAAAGCACAATGCAATCCCTGCAAGACTAAAAACATGACAGGCTACAAATAATTTATTTCAGAGTAAAATCTCACCAAGGAAGCCTAAGTGGATAATAGCTTAGGAAAGTTTCAAACACAGAGTGGCTCAATTATTAAATGGAGGATTATGAGTCCATAATGTGGAAAATTGGGAGGTTTCTTCCGTACACACTCTTTTCTGTTTTTTCTGTTGTGTATTCATTTACTCATGATAATTGTATTGAGTCCCTGTTATCAGCCGTCCCCAGTGCTTGCTGTTGTTTTGGGGATACAAAAATGAAGAGTAATGGAAAAGAGCTAACATTTATTGAGAACCTAGTATGTGCATAGCTATGTTAAGTGTTTCATGTACACTTAAGGCCAACCTAGGTCACACAGCCAGAATATGGTAGCACCTGGGTTCTAGTATTGATCTGCCTGCCCTGAGACCACGCTGTTAAGTACCTCTCATCAGCTGGCAGCCCTGCCCTAAAGGAGGTTACTTAAATCCAGCTGGTAGGGCCATCCACTCATTCTTCCCCCAAATCGATGCTTGCCTTTAAATTGTTCATTTCTGTTAGCCATCCCTGTCCATGTCTCCCTCCAAAATAAACAACCAGCAGCTTACAAGCCATCTCTATGAGAGATGTTTTAAAGCTCCTTTAGAAAGTGCTTGCTAATGACCCGGTAATTGTTTAGGCCGTTTTAAATGAGGTGCGAAGTCTATGAAAAGTCACAGGAATCCTGTGAAAGCTTTGGCAGAATATATGGCTTCCCAGGGGAACTGCTCACTCTGGAATTGGCAGCAGTGTTCTCAGCTTTAAATAATAAAGGTAGGAGGGCCTCAAAGAGAAGTGTCCTATAGTGACTACTTGATTTTTTAAAATAATACTATAAAAGTACAAGGAATCAGGCACTAATGAGGAGAGAGTCCATTGGCACAACTTTCTGGAAAGCAATTTGCATTCAGTATAGACAAATGCTAATGTAATGCACTCTTCTCTCTCTCTCTCTCTCTCTCCTCTCTCTCTCTCTCTCTCCCTCCCTCTTTCTCTCTCTCTTCCTCCCTCAGAAAGGAAGAAGGAGACAGAGAAACATTAATCCGCTGCCTCCTGCATGCCCCCTACTGGGATCAAGCCCATAACCCTGCCATGTGTCCTGAGAGGGAATGGAACCTGGGTCATACCAGCCAGGGCAGTAAGCCATCTCTTAACTAGAATCCATTCTAAGGAAAGAATTAGGTTTTTGAACCAAGATGTTTATATACATGTTCACTAATCCTTAATGGTAATAACACAATATCGAAAGCATTTTATAAATGTACAAGAATATGGAAAGGATTAAATACATTATGGTACATATACTACAAAGTGGAGTTTATAGAAACTTTATGTGATCTTTTCCAGATATTTTGCATTTTTTTCCAGATACAGTGCGGCCTTGACTTAAGAGTTTAATTCATTCTGTGACAGAGCTCATAACTCAAATTACTCATATGTCAAATCAAAAGTGAATGAGTGAGACACGTGATGCTGGGCTGATGTTGTGGCGTTGACTGTAACGTTCGCTGCGCCAACTAGCAGTGGGGTATGTGAAGCTGGCTCATAACCCGAATTTTAGCTCGCAACTCAAAGCAAAAAATCGGCCGAGAGACAGCTCGTACTATCTCAAAAAACTCGTTAGTCGGGACACTCGTAAGTCAAGGCCCCACTGTATTTTGAATGACATGGCAAAATATTCACTATAAAATTTTAAGTGAGAAAATATCTTTCTTAAAGATTGATAATTACCAAGAAAAAGATGGGAAAGTACAGGACAAGGTATATATGCATTAAATAAAAAGGGACTATAATGAAACAAAACAAAAACATACAAAAGTAGCTAAAAAATAATAAAAGTTATTTTTTTAAAAAACCAACTAAGAGTGACCTTGGATTAGGCAGTTTCTTAGATATAACACAAAAAGCACCAGCAACAAATGAAAAATAAACTTCACATTATCGAAATTGTGTGCTTCCAAGGGGTATCATCAGGAAAGTGACCTCAACGAAATAGAGAGTCCAGATCCAGCAAAACATTAAAAAGTTCATACACCATGATCAGGTGGAATTTATTCTGGGGATGCAAGGTTGGCACAATATGTGCAAAAAAAATAAATAAATAAATATGATACACCACATAAAAAAAACGAAGGATAAAAACTACACGAACATATCAATAGATTCAGAAAAAGCATTTAATAAAATCCAGCACCCAATTATGATAAAAACTCTAAGCAGAGTGGGAACAGAGGAACTATACCTCAACATAATAAAGGCATATATGACAAATCCACAACCAACATCATACTCATAGGCAAAAACTAAATGCAGTTTCCCTTAAGATTGGGAACAAGACAGGGATGTCCACTTTAACCACTCTTATCCAACATAGTACTGGAAGTCCTAGCTACAACAATAAGACAAGAAAAAGAAGTAAAGGCATCCAAATTGGACAGGAAGAAGTAAAACTGTCATTATTTGCAGATGACATGATATTGTATAGAGAACTCTAAAGATTCTACCAAAAAACTACAAGAACTGACAAGTGATTTCATTAAAGTAGCTGGATACAAAATAAATATCCAGAAGTCAGTTGCATTTTTACACAGCAATAATGAACTAACAGAAAGGGAAACTTAGAAAACAATTCCGTTCAAAAAAGAAATAAAATACCTAGGAATAAATTTAACGAAGGGGTAAAAGACCTGTACTTGGAATATTATAAGACACTGAATAAAGAAATAGAAGATACAAATAAGTGGATGCATACACTGTGTTCATGGATAGGAAGAATTAACATCATTAAAATGTCCATACTACCCAAAGCAATCTATAGATTCAACACAATTCCTATCAAAATACCAATGGCATATTCACAGAACTAGAACAAATATTTCAACAATTTATATGGAACCACAAAAGACCTCAAATAGCCCCAGAAATCTTGAGAAAGAGCAAAGTTGGAGGAATCACACTACCTGATATCAAACTATACTACAAGGCCATAGTAATCAAAACAGCATGGTATTGTCATAAAAATAGAAACAGATCAATGGAACAGAATAGAGAGCCCAGAAATAAACCCACACTTATACAGTCAATTAATATTTGAAAAAGGAGGCAAAAACAAAAACATACCATGGGGTAAAGATAGTGTATTCAATAAGCAGTGTTGGGAAAATTGGGCAGATACATGCAAAAAAAGAAAGAAAGAAAGAAAGAAAACTGCAATAAGTATTGGTGAGTATGTGGAGAAAAGGGAACTCTTGTGCACTGCTGGTGGGAATGCAGACTGGCGCAGCCACTGTGGACAGCAGTATGGAAGTATCTCAATAATTAAAAATGAAACTGTTCTATTAAAAATGGTTGTTCTTCAAATGGTTAAGCAATTGCCTATAAATAGGTGAGTGGATAAAAAAGCAGTGGTACATTTCCAAATGGAATAGTATTCAGCCATACAAAGAAGGAAATCTTACCCTTTGTGACAGCATGGTCAGGGTGAGAAAAGGTGAAGAGATTAAGCAAAACAAACAAAGAAACAAAAAAACCTACCTTATAAACACAGACAAAAGTATGGTGATTATAGGGGTCATAAATGGTGATGGAAGGAGACTTGACTTGGGGTGGTAAACACACAAGACAATAGACAGATAATGTATTATAGAATTGTACATCTGAAACCTATATAATTTTATTAATCAATATCACCCCAATAAATTCAGTTAAAAAAGTGAAAAGACATCCCACAGAATGGGAGGACATTTTTGCAAATCATGTCTTGTAAGAAAATTGTATTTAGGATATATAAAAATCAATTGCAATCCTTTATAATAAAGAGGTAATATGCAAATTGACCATCACACCCTTGCACAAGATGGCTGCCCCCATGTGGTCAAAGGTGGCCACCACAAGATGGCTGGCAGGGGAGGGCAGTTGTGGGTAACCAGGCCAGCAGGGGAGGGCAGTTGGGGGCAATCAGGCCGGAAGGCAGGTGAGCAGTTGGGAGCCAGCAGTCCCGGATTGTGAGAGGGATGTCCTAGATTGAAGAGGGTGCAGGCCGGGTTGAGGGACACCCCCCAGTGCACAAATTTAGTGCACCGGGCTTCTAGTTCATTAATAAAAAGATAAATAACCCAATTGTTAAAATAGCTAAAGTAAATGATAGATGTCCAAAGAAGATATACAAATGGCCAATAGGTGCATGAAAGATGCTCACATAATTAGCCATCAAGGGAATGAAAACCAAAACCACAGTGAGGTACTACTTCACACTCACTAGGATGCTACAGTCAAAAAATCAGTTAAATCTGGCCTAGGTTGTTCAGTGGTTGAGTAACAACCTATAAACCAGGAAGTCATGGTTCAATTCCTAGTAAGGGCACCTGCCCAAGTTGCAGGCTTGATCCCCAGAGTGGGGTGTGCAGGAGGCAGCTGATCAATGACTCTCTCTCTCATCATTGATGTTCCTATCTCTCTCTCCCTCTGCCTTCCTCTCTGAAACCAATACCAGACTCATTTCTTTGTTTTATGTATTAATCTCTTCGTGTAGAAAACAAAAAGAGCTACAATCTATTGTTACAATAATGCTAGCTTTTGTAATTTCCCATTTGTCTACCTTTACTTTATTTGTATTTTTTTATTTGATTTTTTTAAAAAAAATATATTTTATTTATTGTCAAGTGTCCTTTCACTATAACTGGCATTCGAGTTATTGTCTAATGTCCTATCATTTCAATTGGCAATACTCCTTGAGCATTGCTTGCATGGTAGTTCTAATGGTAGTTAACTCAGTTTTTTAAAAATTAAATTGATTAGGGTGACATAAACACATTGGTATAGGTCAGGGGTGGGCAAACTTTTTGACTCGAGGGCCACAATGGGTTCTTAAACTGGACCAGAGGGCCGGAACAAAAGCATGAATGGAATGTTTGTGTGAAATAATATAAATTCAAAGTAAACATCATTACATAAAAGGGTACGGTCTTTTTTTTTTAGTTTTATTCATTTCAAACGGGCCGGATCAGGCCCGCGGGCCGTAGTTTGCCCACAGCTGGTATAGGTGCATAGAAAGTTTCTAAGGTTCTGACAGTCTTCTATATCTTGATCTGGGGCATGGTGACATAAGTATGTTCAGTTTATAAATAATCATCAAGGCATACCCTTAAGATATGTGCCATTTATTGTGTTTATATATTATACCTCAATGATAAGGTTAGCAAAGAAGTAAATATAATTGGTTAATAGGGTCATATAAGTTTCAAGTGTACATTTCTATGATAAATGATCTGTACATTGTATTGTGTGCCCACCACGCAAAGTCAAATCATCTTCCATCACGATTTTTGGTCCTCTTTACCTTTTACTATTCCCTCACCCTCTTCCCTCTGGTAACCACCATACGGTTGTCTGTGTCTATGAGTTTCAGTTTTATATCCCGCACATGAGTGAAATCATATGGTCCTTAGTTTTTCTGAATGACTTATGTCACTTAGCACAATATTCTCAAGGTCCATCCATTCTCACAAATGGCAGTATTTCAGCATTTTTTATGGCTGGCCAACCTCCGCGTCCCTCCCTGACCCTGATTGTGCACTGGTGGGGTCTGTGGGCCTGGCCTGTTCCCTCTCATAATCTGGGACCCCTCGGGGGATGTCAGAGAGCCAGTTTCGGCCCAATCCCACAGGCCAGGCCGAGGGACCCCAATGGTGCACGAATTCGTGCACTGGGCCTCTAGTTAAATAATAATTTACCTGGCTATACTTTTCTAGACTGACAATTATTTTTCCTCTGTACTTTAAAGATATTATTTTGTTGTCCTAGGACATCTTTTTACAGATACAAAATGTGCTGTTCTTCTAACTGCCCTTCATTGTTAGGCACTTATTTTTTTCTCTAGAAGCTTAAAATTTTTCTTTATGTTGTTAATATTCTGCATCTTCACAGTTATGTATCTTGTGTGGGTTTGAATTTTTATTTTATTATCTACTGATCATATTCAGGATCCAGTGTGCTCCTTTCCTTAATTCTGAAATATTTTCACCACAATCACTTTGAATATTGCTTTGTCTCATTCTTTATTTTCTCTCCTCCTGGAATCTGTATTAGATGTGTGTTGACTTTCCTCAGTGTGGTCTCCATTTCTCTTAACTTCTATATTTCCCATCTCTATCTTTCTGCACTGAAGTCTCCATGATTTCCTCAGATTAGTATTTAAATTCACCACTTCTTTACAGGTGTTTGGTATGTTATTCAACCCCCTTACTTTTTTATTTAAATGGCTGCAGTTCTAATTTTAGAAGTATATTCATTATTTTCAAACACACTTACTTTTATAATGTTCTATACCTACCCTATGGTTTTATAATTCTTTTAGTTTTTTGAATATTTTAATATACTTATGTTGATGTTTCTGGTTATTCAATTATTCTAGTTCTTAAAACCTACATTCTACCATTTGTTGGCTCTTCTAATTCTCTCTGCAGTACTTTGATACTCATATGGTTTGTACTTTTTGAGTGTAAGCTCATTTTCAATGGGGGTTGTTTGCCATTAGAGTTCTGTTGGAAAGGATACAAATATAATAGTTGTAGATGTCTCTGCCAGAAGTCTAATTTCCCCTGTTCCATAATAGTTTTCATGTTAATTTACCAATATTTGGTTCCCTACCACATTGATAGTGTTAATCCAGACTTTATATCTTCCATAGAAACAGCCTAGAGTTCTAATCCTTGATGATATATATATATATTTTCATTGCTGTTAGAGGAAGAGAGAGAGAAACATCGAGGTGAAACATTGATTGGTTGCCACCTACAGATGCCCCGACTGGGGATCAAACCCGCAACCTGGGTATGTGCCCTGACTGGGAATTGAACCTGCCATCTTTCGGTATACAAGGCAACAGCCAGGGTAATCTTTGGTGATATTTTCCCTTATGGCCCCAGATGTACAGCAAGCTCCATCAACAAATCTCTGAACCAGTGCATAGTTTTTTTAGTTCTTTTTAAATGGGCTAGACAGCCCTTTTTGACTCCTGGTTTGGTGCACTCGGAGCTCAGATCTGCGATTATGGCCTGAACTCCCTCTCCATGGGACTTAAACTTCCGCTGCCAGCAGTTAAGGCCTACATCTTTATTGCTTTCTCTCATGGTCCATTTAAGTTTCAGTTCCTGCTCACTGATCTGGCTTTGAGTTCCTCTTCGTTTCTGACAGCAGAGGATTTCCAGTTTTTAATTTTGAACTTGGCCGAGGTATTTGCATTTTTATGTTTTTTTGACGTTTCTGCTAGTATGAGTTGAAGTGAAAGGCCAGGAAACTGTTTCACATCAACTCATCCAGTCATATTCATCCCCTCTTTCTAAACACAAATATAATCATATTTACTTTAATGGGTACCCATTTACTTGAAGAACAAAGTTAATCTCCTTATCTGGCTATTTAAAAAAACTCCACATCCACGTTAAAAAACTTCACCTGCAATCATCCCTAACTCCCTCAGCTTGTACCACAGCAGCAATGGCTCAGAAGTCAGCCCCAAACACTCCATGTAACATCACATCTTTAATTTAAGAAACTTCATTTAGGGGTGGCCTCTAGGTCCAATTTCTATTTCTAATGACATTTTGGGCTCTTCATCCAGGTTGTGAACTCTTAAATATCTGTGAATCTTCCATTTCTGAAAATTCAGAATGGGGTTTGAAAGTACAGCTTTCCAGGGCACCAATGCACTAAACTAAACAAAACCCAGTCAGGAGAGGGAAAGTGTTTATACAAAAAGCCAGGAAGGCTCAGTGCAGGCAGGAGAAGCTGACCCAGCTGAAATGAATTATTGCGTTTCACACCAATGCAGTAATCCTGGGTAGACAGCACCTTAGAATTCATTAAGTTCTCAGGGCTTAGTTCCCTGCTCTCAGGAAACATATGCTCTGCCCTCTTTAGGAAGGGCAAGCTGCTGAGGAGATAGCAGTTGTATTTTTGTGTGCTTCATAGAGCAAGGAAATATAGTTCACTGCTCAAAGAAAAAAAATCCTAGCTGCTAATGGGCCAAGATATTGTGGATGTAGACTCAGAATTGCTGGGACATCAGACAATTGATGGGAAAAAGAAAACACCTTAGGAACCAAAGAAATTGCATTTGTAAGCTTCATTTATATAACACATAGCAAGTGAATCAATAACTTGAAATGTACATTGAAGGCCAAAAAGGAGTTGATTGCAATCTTCAAAGAGTTGGCAAAAAGAACAAGTAGCAGTGCAAATTAAACTTATTCAAAAGAGTAAAGACAGTTGGTGCAAACCCAAGAAGATTCAACTAAGCTAGCAAAAAATCATTATTCCTAAAAGAGATGACACAGGAAAGTAACAGAATATGAAATGTGAATATAAAAAAATTTTTTTTAAACTCACCCAGATGTTTGCTTTGAGAACTTTTTTTCACAGCATGATTCAGAAGAATAGAGAATGATATGTTTAGGAAGGATGATAAATATAAAAATAGAAGATCATCTCCAACGTAAATAGAGCATTAGTTATTAGGGCAGGATCTGAAGAAATGAAAAATTTACCATCTGAGTCTCCAGTTTTATGCTATTATCCAACAGCATAGACAATTTATCATTCATTTCTTATTTATTTTTCAATTTGGTCTTGCTTATACATCACTTTTAATTTGTTCTTAAATATGCATCTTTCTTATCTGTGAGAATATTGTCACATAACTCATCAATTACAACATTTTTTTCAACACATCTTTCCCATACCACACCTTCTAGTCACTTTTCTTTCACACACACACACACACACACACACACACACACACCCCTCAATCAACTCTCAGGCATCTCTGGGTTGGATGTCTTGGGAGTTCCCAAGAGGAGAATTCCATCACATCAGATGACTGGAGATCTTAACTAAAAGTATTTGCATTATAATGTCCTCTTCCATGCCCTAGTCTTGAGTTCAAATTGAGGTTTCATTTTATACATGAGAATTGGGTTGACTAGAGGACTTACAGAAATGATGCAGTCTGGTCTGTTGTCTCAGACTATATACTCATTCAGCCAGCTACGTCATCAATGTCTACCATGGGCGCATGAAAGACTGGCAAGGGCACATATCTCCAGTACTGCGCCGGAAAAGTAACTCAGAGCCCAGTGCACACTGATAGAGGCACCAGGATAAGACTCTTGCTCATATTACCCATGCACATATTCTGTTGAAAATGTTTTTAAAGACAGTGTACCCAAGGAAAGATGAACATTTATTCATATGGGCAAAAAAATGTGTATATATATATATATAGTTGTGAGTCTTGCAAAGCATCTAAGTGAGTGGCTCCTCACCCTGAACTGACACAAAGATAAGAAATTCAGAATGTCCAAAGGTACCTCTTACCCAGCTCCCTATCATGCTCACCTCTACAGAAAGCAAGCCAGTTGACAAGGGGCTCAGAAAGAAAGATATATTCACTGCCCTGAAGGATTTTGAAGCATACCTGCAGCATATCAAGTATATCAGCAGCTGATTTATGCCATATTTGAACAGTTTCACTTCATCTGTCCTCCTGATAAAGGTGAAGTACCAGCAGAGAAGAAAAAAAGTGTTGGGCTAAAAACATGGTCCAACAATAAAAAAACATATCTTTGTCCCTGGCTATGTTCTTGTCTGTATGCTTATATTGATGTCTCTATGTCCATGGAGTTACACACCATGATTTTATGTATGCAAAATATTTTTCTCTTTATGTCTATATTGTTGTTCATACTTATATCAATATTTCATGAAGATATATAAGGATTTATATAAATGCACATGTATTTGTACTAATTTACATCAATGTCTCTCTCCTTTTGTATGTGTATGTATGTATAAATCCTTTAAGTAAAAAAATCAGGGCATTCTCGTGGTAGTTTCATCAAGATGCAACTAAAGATGTATTTCTTCCATAAAGCAAAGGGATACAAGAAAAATAGATCCATACATCAAAAAAAAAATGAACAGACAACCTATGTGAAATGAAGAAGTTATATTTCACTGACTTATAATTAAAGAAAGGAATATTATAAACCAGACAGATGGCATAGGTCAGGTTCCCCAAGAAATAGATTCTGAGATCAAAATGTGTGTGCGTGACATTTATTGAAGAGTACCCTTGAGAGCAGTACCATTACAGGGCATGAGGGCAGCAGGATATAGCAGAGGAAGAAATTGAACTGCTATTCCATTTCAAAGAGTCTTCAGCTGACCCAGGGGCAACTCTGGCACTGAGGTGGCCTTTAAGGGATGTCCCATAGTGAGGCACGGGGACTGGGCCCATGTACCCCATAGAGGCCGGTGACAGGATATTGGCTGCCCTTGGTGAAGGGGCATACTGTTGGCATGGGACTCAGCCTTGAGGCATCAGCAGTGACACTCCCAGCAGCTGGGGAAAAGCCAGCCTTAGGCCTGAAGCGGGGGCTGGGCAGTGCACCATAGCATCAACAATATATTTGTATTTTGCCTCATTTTTTATGATGGTTATTACTTGTTACTCCGAATTGTAAGTCCACTGTTTTACCAGATATCCCATCTAAACTATGACTTTCCTTCTGATAATCTGGCTTCCTAGGTCAGTGAGTTAACTATGGTCCAGCTTTTCCACGTGGAAAAGTGCCCTCGACCACCTTGTAGAGAAATCTGACTGGAAGAATGCTTCCCCATGGGGCTTCAGTTACTGCAATTGTAAAATAGGGATAATAATACTACTACTACCTATTTCAGGGGTGTTCAGGATAAATTAATTTAGCCATGCAAAGGTTTTAGACGAGTATCTGTCACACCATTAGATATAACCAGCATTAATCTTTTTAGAAAATTCTTTGTGCTCAGTACCACTTCATGATCACAAATGCTTACTCAGAATCTGCTCTGTAAACCACTGCCAGGGGAAGCGTCAGGAGCCTGCTCAGTCTCTGAGCATTTCAGTTTCTTGTGATGTGTTTCCCACCCCCCTCTTTTGAGGTGGTAACCCAATAAAGTCACACTATCTTTGGTTAAATTCAATGTCACTGATAAGAAAAATGCATTATTTCTGTCCTATTGTTTGAGAGTAGATACTTGAGAATTGCAGAAAGTAGATACTTGAGAATTGCAGAAAAGATAGCATGAAGTCAATTCTTCCAAAATCAAAACCATCATCATTGGTAGATGTCCTCCAACCTTTAATTGCTCATATGTATTAATTCTATTCACAGGTCAAGCCAATTGGATTCCCACAGTATGCAGCGACTTCATCTAGGGAGGTTGCCAGAAACCACACCATTAAAAGGAAGCTACTTTGCAGTTGCTTTACTGGAATTTTCATATGGCCACCTTGTGCCCCTGGAACAGTATTTCCTGGATAAAGTGATTATTTAGGCAAAAAACTGTGGTGCCTCCATCACTCACTCCTCCATGTGATGGGGCAAACACCGAGCGGTTTTCTGCAGGTGTTCCCTGGCCAACTCCTCCGCTTGTGCGGCGAGAGTGACCACTCACTCACCTTCCATGAGAGGACTCATGCCTTACCCACATCTTACCCGGCCCTGAAAGCTCATGAACCTGTCTTTTATCTGCCCCTAGTGTGTCTATACCCCAGGAGATGCCACCTACCAGGGCCCTCAGTTCTCTGCCCTCTACTCTCACCAAGTCCAGATGAAAGAAATATCCTCAATAACATTTGATCATTCAGTCTTCACAAGGAGGGACTCTTAATCTATTTGGAAGAAATCCAGTGAATTTTGTCCATGTGGTGTATTTGTCTGGAGAGACAAACTTGATGATGTTAATCAGGTTATCGAAGAGCTTGTCATGGGCAGTTCTGTACAGGGGTTAAGAGCCAGCTGAACTCAGTCTGCCTGAGTTCTACCTAGTTCCATCACAGTGTGACCTTGGGCAAGTTACCTACCTTTCAGGGCCTCAAATTCCTAATCTGCATCATGGGGTAATAATAGCATTTATTCCTGGGGTTGAAAGGCAGAGTAACCTGAGAAAAGCACTTCAAACAATGCCTGGCCGCAGTAGGGGTCCAATTTATATTTGCCATTATTCTTCTTATTTTAGGAGTCCATAACTTCCAAAAGATTCAGAAATGTGGCTCTGGATATTCTCAGTAAAACCCTTACATGGAGCCAGACCATCAGAAAGTTTTGGTTTGAACCATGTACATCTGTACCTGTTAATTTTTATTTTTAATTTAGGCCTCGTTATCATAACACTGGCCTTCACTGAGGGATGGCATGAGAGGCCAACCCCAGAGCACCCACTACCTATCCACTGCCCATCACCACACACTGTTCTCTATGAGGCCCCATGGAAGGCAGACACAGGCAAGGACACAGGAAAGCTGTCCAGGTGAACAGCACATGAGCTTTAATGGCATAGAGAGCCCAGGCCCTTGTGGCAGAGGCCATGGCCTCTGAGAGCCTGTGCACCAGCTGAGGCCGCCTCCAGCAAGGACATGGCATCATGTTGTATGTGTTTCACTGCATTAAACCAACCCTAGTTTTCTGCTTCTCTTTTCAAAGCCTACCCATGTCTTCTCTTTGGCTCCTGTTCCCTCAGTTGTTATTTAATTTTGTTGTAATTTATGTGGTTTTATGAACCACATCAAATCCATTGGGGAATCAAGTCATTATGGACCTAAACAGAGCAACAAATCCATACAGAATGGATGAGCGTCTTGCTTCTTATTATGCTATTTCCTCCGTTTTATGGGTGTTCTCCATCCTGTTTAAATTAATTTTGATCTTCTATTGTAAAAATATGAGGGGCTGGGCGGGGGACTGGTGGGCTATAAGCAGATGAGCAAGCAACCGAGAGATTTCTAACATACCCGGTGGTGACAGTTTTCAAAGCAAACAAAATTGCTGCCAGAAAAATAATATGCAGGCAAGGAAAAGAAATCACTTTAAAGTTAATCTTGTTTATAACTTAGAAAGGCATTTCTTGTAGGGCTAATATATTCTTAATTCTTAGTCAAACAGAACTCTTCCCTGTTAGCTGCCTTTTTTAATATAAACCCTTTTTGATATTTTAAATCTAACATTCCGAAGACAGTGATCCTCAGGCTTTTCATATTAGCAGAGAATGGAAGCTGCTAGGTTTCCTTGAACTGAACATTTCAATTTCATACATAAGCCCAGTGGCTTGGTGTATAAGACTGTCTTAATAAGTGTAATAAAAATTCTGAAGTAAGTTTCTTGGATTCCCTTAGAAAAGCAGAAATTAAATAGTAGATCCTAATTCTTTGCGAGGATGTGCTAAAGGTGCTTCCCCCCCCTCCCCCCGTCTCTCTTAACCCTGTGCTGTGGTAGCAGAAGCATTTTGCCTTCTTCACACTTTCTGTAGACTGACAGCCTACTCTGTGATGTCCAAAAATCAAAGGGAAATTGGAAGAAACAGGATGAAAATTTGTAAAATGTATAGTAACGACAATAGTAATAATGCATCTGTATATCTCATGGCTTATAAAGTGCTTTCATAAACATCTTACATAATCTTAATAAAAACTCTAATGACAAAGTTTAAACTCCTTTGCTGGTTTAAAAGGTTGCTATGTGTTGAATTATTCCCCTAAAATTCTTATGTTGAAGTCCTAACTGTCCTAGTCCCTCAGAACGTAACTTTATTTGGAGATAGGGTTTTTACAGAGGTAATTAGTTAAAATGAGGTCCTTAGGCCATGCCAGTGTTGCTCAGTGGTTCAGTGTCAACCCACGAACCAGGAGGTTATAATTAGATTCCCAGTCAGGGCACATGCTTGAGGTTGCAGGCTTGATCCCTAGTAGGGGGTGTACAGGAGACAACTGATCGATGATTCTCTTTTATCAATGATGTCTCTCTCTCTCTCTCTCTCTCTCTCTCTCTCTCTCTCTCTCTCTATCTCTCTCCATTCTTCCCTCTGAAATCAATAAAAACATTTTTTAAAAATGAGGTCCTTAGGGCAGGCTCTAATTTTCTATGACTGTTATCCTTACAAAAAGAGGAAATTTGGAGACAGAAACATACACAAGCTGACCACCATGTAAAGATGAAGGCAAAGATCAGGGTGATGCTTCTATAAGCCTAGGTACACCAAGGATTGCCAGAAAACCATGGAAATTGGGTGAGAGGCAGGGAGCGGCTTCTCTCTCAAAGTCTTCAGAAGGAACCAGCCCTACAAACAGCTTGATGCTGGACTTCCAGCCTCCAGAAATTTGAGACAACACATTTCTGTTGCTTGAGCTGCTCAGTTTGTGGAACTCTGTTATAGCCGCCCTAACAAACTAATTTGTAACCTTCCCCTCTTTTTTCTCTGGCATCATCTCTCATCCCTCCTTCCAGTGAACTCTACGCTTTAGCCAAATTGGACATCCTATTCAGGGCTCTGTCTATAAAGAATCTGCTAGCTTTTCTTAAAAAGTCAATCCATGCCTTACCCAGCAGGGATAACTACGTGTTTAAGAATATTTGGGAAGACATATCACCAATTTACCCTTTCTTTTTAGTTTCATGAGATAGAATCGAGGGAGCCTACACTCACTTCACCATTAAGTTTTTTTCTGCTTGGTTTATAGCAGAAAATTGTAAAACTAAATTGACAGCCTATGTCTTTATCTCCAATGATTTGGCGTATATTAAACACACACACACACACACACACACACACACACACACACACACACACAAACACCTTGAAGTAGTATAGTGTGGCCAGAGGGTTAGGTACTCCAGCTCATGGATGAAGATGGTATATGGCATGAAGCTCCTACAAATGGTCCTTTCCTGGAGGTGCTGTGATACTCCTTCCATCTAGAGGTAAGCTCTCTGTCCCCTTCTTGAGTCTGAATGGGTGTTGTGACCATCTGACCATCAGAATACAGAATGGTAACTTCCAGGCCTTAAGAAACTGACAGCTTCCTCTTCCCTCTTCCTGCCTAGTACTTTCTTCCCACACCCTGATGGATTGACTTTGACACCGCACTTCAGGGACCACTGTTCTGAAGGAAGAGGCAAAACTAGGAATAAAACAATTCTTTTCATGAATACAGATTTTAGCTTGTGGCTGAAGAATTGTATTCATAACCTCTCAGAACACTGCAGTTGGCAGTGACCCAAAGGTCTTCTAGTGTATCACTCCTCTGAGTTTAAATCTCTCCTTTGGTTGAAGAGAACAGGCGGGAGAAGAAAGTAAGATGCTATCCATCTGCTAAGATGAATGACAACCTCTACCCTAAATTGGAATAACAGAATCATGAGTTTTGGAGTCAGGCACATGGAAGTTTAGAATCAGTTACTTAATCTCTCAGAAATTCAGATTCCTTTCTGAACTAGAGATAAAAATATCTTATCTTCAGGTGGTTGTGAGTAGTAAATGGATAATGAACATAAAGTGCCCAATGGCACCAGGCATATGAGTATTCAATAAAGACCCCCTGTCATCATCCAGGTTCCTCCACCTAAATCTCTCAGGCCTGATAATACCCTTATGCCTACTCAGGCCCTGCATGGGGAAGGGTGATATGGCTGGACTATTCCAGACACACATGACAACATGGGCAATATTTGCATTAAAACATACATTTTACAAAGTGCTAAGTCATTGTACTTGAAGTACTCTGCTCCTCCAAAGAAGGGCTCCTGTGTGAGGCCTTAATGGGCACAGCTGTTTTATAATCCTGTGGGCATTTGGCTGAAGGCCGGGTCTCTGGAGCCCCTCTGCCCTCCAGGACATAGGGGGACACATGAGACTAACATGGCAGGGAGCCTCTGAGGAAGGTGATGTGGCTGCTATTATCTCCATTGTACGAATAGGGAAACTGAAGGATACAGAGGTGAAATGACGTAGACGAGGTCACATAGAGAATAAGAGCTAGTGCTCTTCCCTAACACACCACTGTGTCTTGGGAACCTAAGCTAAAATCTTTGCACAGCATGGAACAAGGTGCAAATAATTTCATATTGCAGACTTCCTTTGGAGAATATCCAGGTAAGATAAGAACCAGTGGTAAAGCTGAGACTTCCAAGAGGCCTAGGGAGGAGCAAGGGGAGGAATCTGCTTCTTCAGTAAGTAGAGGCAGGAGGGAGAGATCAGCAGAGAGTGAGGTACATCAAGGGAGATGTAAGAGGGAGGTCACTTCCTGAGTGACCCTCCCTATAGCCCCCAAATAGTCAATAAAGGCTACTAAGATCAGGAAATGTTATCTGTGTTTTTGTTGTTGTTGTTTGTTTGTTGTGTTTTTTTTTTATCAAAACTAATTGGGAAGGCTGGCCGGTGTTGCTCAGTGGTTGAGTACTGACCCATGAACCAAGAAGTCACTGGTTTGATTCCCAGTCAGGGCACATGCCTGGATTTCGGGCTCGATCCCCAGTAGGGAACTTGCAGGAGGCAGTCAATCTATGTTGATGTTTCTCTCTCATTGATGTTTCTATCTCTTTCTCCCTCTCCCTTCCTTTCTCTCTAAAAATATATCAATAAAAACATATTTAAAAAAACCTGATTGGGGGAGAGCTGTGTTTGGTCTTCAGGCTGGGCCAGGTGAGCACCGAGGCCAAGGGTCCCTTGAGGAAGGAAGACCTGGAGCTTTCCAGCCCTCCCACAAAGGACTTCGGGTGTTACAAGGTGGGAAACTGAGTCAGGCCAAGTGTAAACAGCCCTTCATAGAGTAGAAGGCCCCTCCCCCGACCATGTAACTCCATGATACAAGTGGTAATGTCAAGCGATATTCAAGTGCCCTTTGACAATCAGATAGAAGACTATGTCCTTCTATATTTATCATCAAAAGAAACTTTGCACCATGTACATTAAAATCAGCATATATTTTCCAAGGCATTTTCAGAACTTCTAGGAATCTCAGGTTCCCAGGTTAAAGTAATTCATTATGCAATCATTTTGTTTAAACATATGTCAGATTTATTCTACATTAGACAAATCATATATTCCATTTACAGGAAATCTGAAATTTTGTTCTGAAGTTTGACAGAATGAAACCCAAAGCATGTATTATATATTAAATGACTCACAGTTGTTAACAAAAATCAAATACTCCCTAAAATAGATAACTGCGATTTTGTCAACTAAATGAAAACATGAACAGCAGCTTTTTCTGCTTTTGTAAGCAAACGTCTAAGAAAAAAAATGTGTCCTCCAGTGAAAACTTGAGCTCTGCTTTGTCCCTTCCCTTATCATCAGAAGGAGGTAGACAGCAGAACCAGCTGAGGCAGCTTCCTTATACTCTACTCATCCACAAATCAAGTTACTGTAGGAAAGATTTTTACCCCCAAACCTTCATTTCACATGTGTTGTGTGCTTTATTTAAGTGCTTTCTGGTCAGTGATAATGGCCATCAGTGAGAAACAAGCACCTCAGAAGGACTGGACAATCGATAAGCATTCACTTAAAAGAGCAACCTCCCAAAAAGGAGGGAGAAATGATGTATTTCTCTCTGCACTTTGGTCTGTAAATGAATGACTTAAAAGCCAGTTGTGAAGCAAAGTTTAAGCAACTCTAAAAATTCTGTGATCTTACATTGTTTAAGGATGATTTTTTTTAAATGAAGACTATCTGGAAGCCCAATAATTTCCTCTTAATAAGCATTTGCTTACTTTTAAAAGCAAGGGTTTAATAATAACAGCCAAAATGCCTTTGACGAATGACTACTAAAATGAATTTCACCTTATTTGAATTATGGGAAGAAAAGGTCAAAATGAAATAATCTCTTTTGCTTTTAAGTGCTTTTACTGACAGAAGCCTAAATTACCTCTGTTGGCTTCAAGCCCAGAGCTCAGACAGGCGCGTGCATCATAATCTGTCCATGGCCAGCCTATGTCATAGGTCAGAGGGAGGCAGCAGCAGCCCCAGCAGCCGGGAGGGCAAGAACCCAGGTCCAAACAGTAGGTGCTTCCATGCTAGCCACTTTTATGCAAAATTGTGCATGGTTAGGAACTATCAGCATGTTTCAGGCAGTGGATTGCTGGCCAAGGCACTGTTTCCCTTGCCAACAATATGCTCAATAGAAGGGCCTTTAATAGTGCTAAACTCTCACGGAATGACTGAATGTTCTCCTGGAAGCAAACTGTCCAGGAAGAAACAGTACCACAACTGGAAGAACAGGGGGGATAACTGAAGGGAGGTGTAAACTGGATGTGGCTACTGGCTCACATAGACATCTAGCTCTTAGCCAGGAGGCATTAGCACCATGGAATAATCAAGGGGGCAAAGCACCAAGCAGATATTGGATACATGCTATCTGGGATGGCACAGAAACTCCAGGTAACGCCAGTCCCTGATTCGGACACCTTGTGAGCTGCTTTTCCATCTGTGACAGTGGGTTCCCTGGGCCAGAGTGGCTTACTTTGAAGTCCTCCTTGTGGCTACAGGATCAAGTGAAGGGATAAAAAATATATTACAAAGCTACAATAATCAAAACAGTATATGACACTGGCATAAAAACAGACACATAGACCAATGAAACAGAATTGAGAGTCCAGAAATAAACCCACACCTGTATGGGCAACTAATATTTGAAGACAGAGCCCAAATATCCAATGGGGAAAGGACAGTCTCTTCAATATATGTTTCTCGGAAACCTGGATATTCACATACAAAAGAATGCAATTGGAATCCTATCTTACATCATTCACAAAAACTAACTCAAAATGGATTAAAGACTTAAATGTAAGACCTGAAACCAAAGGAAACAATAGCACTAACTAGAAAAAATATATGCACACCCATGTTCATTGCAACATTATTTACAATAGCCAAGACATGGAAGTAACCTAAGTGCCCATGGATGAACCTTGAGGGCATTATGTTAAGTGAAATGAGTCATACAAAGGAAGACAAATACTGTATGATCTCATTTATATGGAGAAGAGAGTAGAGTGGTTGTGGTTAGAGGCTGACAGTGGGGGAAATGAGGAGATGTTGGTCCAAGAGCACAAACTTCCAGTAATAAAATGAATAAGTTCTGAGAATAAAATATATAGCATGGTGACTATAGTTAACAATACTGTAATACACTTGAAATTTGATAAGAAAATAAATCTTAAATGTTCTCACCACACTCAAAAAATGATAATTATAAGATATGATGGAGATGTTAACTAACAGTATTATGGTAATAATTTCACAATATATACATGTATTAAATCATCACATTGTATACCTTAAACTTACACAATGTTATATGTTAATTATATCTCAAAAAAGCTGGAAAAAGACTCAAACATAAAAATAACTGACCATGCATTATTAATTATTGAGGCTGGATGATATGTACACAGACTTATTATAATATTCTCTTTATTTTTGTATATTTTTGAAATTTTTCATGATACAACTTTTTTTAAAGTAGCATTCAAAGATTCAAATATTATTATGACCAGAAGTCATACTATTATTAGCTTAAGGATGTCTACATCAATAAACCAAGTTAACAGGAGGGCTCTTAAAAGAACTCTATGCATAAAGAGATTTACAGATCTCACAAACAGTCCCTTCTCCCTCATGTTACTTTGTAGTACAGTAAGAAAACATCATTTATTCTTCAAAAATGAGCTATTTTCATCCACATAAAATTTCTGCATGGCATTAACTACAAATATCACCAACATGATCACTTATTGACAACCTAATGTTAAAGAAATATATGCTTCAATACCTAGAACTGAAGTTGGCTACCTCTCAGTAATGAAACTCAGGGTTTGTGCAGTTATGAATTTTTAAAATGGCAAGTGCTTTCTAGGAAGTTTTAAAAATTCTACTTTACCAGTCAGATTATCCTATCTAATAAAAGGGCACTATGCAAATTAACCATCACTCTATCACAAAGATGGCGGTGCCCATAGCCACAAGATGGTGGCGCCCAGTCCTGTCAGCCTGGCTGGAGTCCCCCAGTCCTGATGGGGGGCAGCCACTGAGATTGGGCAGCGTGAGCAGCCTGGCGGAATGTTTGCTTCATCGCCGTGGCAACGAGGCAAGCATTCCATGCCTGGCCCTGGAGGGAGGGCCTCCTGGCCAGGCCAGGCACAAATGGGAGGAGCAGGCTTGCAGGGCACCTGGCAGGCCTCACAGCCCTTGGTGGGTCAAGGATGGGATGAATCATGGAGCCCCAAGTGCAGCCACCAGTGCTGCCAGACGATCGCCTTGCCAGTGCGTTCTGAGAGTGGGGTCTACGGCACAGCCCTCCTCTGAGTCTCATGCTGTTAAAGAGGCTGGAGGTTCAGGTGACACAGTTCAAAAACCACACACGCAGGGGAAAGCCCGTATTGCCCTCTGCCTCAGGGGCACCTTTTGGGGAGGACCCTACCTTTCATGGCCGCTGGCTTCTCTTCCCACCTGGGAGGGTCAGATGCTCACCTGCCAGGAGTGGGAGCTCTCTGGAGCATGGGTGGGGGCCAGCTGGTTTGCCCTGAACAGTGTCCTGGATTAGGGTGGGGGTCCCGCTGGGGTGCCTGGCCAGCCTGGGTGAGGGGCTGAGGGCCGTTTTCAGGCTGGCCACACCCCCTTCAGGGTGGGGGGCCCTGCTGGTGTGCCTGGCCAGTCTGGGTGATGGGCTGATGGCTGTTTGCAGGCTGGCCAGGGCCCCCAGCCACCCAAGCTCCCAGTGAAGGCTGGCTGGAAGCAGGTATCTGGGATTTATTTATCATCTATAATTGAAACTTTGTTGCCTTGAGTGGAGGCCACAGCTGGCCAGGGCAGGCGGGAAGCTTGGCTTCCTCCATCACCGGGCAACCAAGCCTCCTGCTTGCTCCAGCTCCGTGGCTGCCAGCCGCCATCTTAGTTGGGTTAATTTGCATATAGTCACTCTGATTGGCTGGTGGGCCTGGCTTAGGGTGTAGCAGAGGTGTGGTCAATTTGCATGTTTCTCTTTTATTAGATTAGATAACACACACATCCTACCTTTTCCCACATACACAGCTCAGACACCTGCAGGGAATGAGCAGGCGTTATTCCATAGGTTCCAGGTAGTTGGCATTTCCTACTGAATGGAGTTGGGGGTGGAATTTATGATGTAACTAAACCAACTGCATGCGATGACAGTGGATGTTCTGTCTGGTGGCCTGGCTGTCTTGGCAGCGCCCAGTCACAGAGGGAGGGCCTCCTGGCCATGAAGGGCCTCTGACCAGGGAGGGCAGTTGGGGGCCATGAGGACAGCAGGGGAGGGCTGTTGAGGGCCATGAGGCCAGCAGGGGAGGGCATTTAGGGGTGATCAGGCCAGCGGGGGGGCAGGCAGAGTGGTTAGGAACCAGGGGTCTCTGATTGTGAGAGGGATGTCTGACTGCCAGTTTATTCCTGATCCCACAGGGACATCCCCCAGCAGTCGGACATCCCCCAAGGGATCCCAGATTGGAGAGGGTGCAGGCCAGGCTAAGGGACACACACCCCCTGTGCACAAATTTCATGCACCAGACCACTAGTATTTTGATAACATTTATTGAGTTATTAGAGGCTTGGTGCATGAAATTCGTGCATGGGTAGGGTCCCTAGGCCTGGCCAGTGATCAGGGCTCATCTGTGGGGCAACTGGTGGGGTGGTAAGGGGTCCCCCACTGGCACCCACCTTGGTTGGCCTGGCACCACCCGCTTGTCGGCCTTGTTCCTTTCCTCTGCTGCCAGTCACTTCTCTCTGTGGGGGTGGGGCTATCAGGGGGGGGGGGGGACCCGCGGTCAACTCCCTCTGCAGAGGGAGGCGACCAGCAGTGACAGCAGGGGTCGGGGCTGGTGAGGGGGCAGCGCCAGGCCAGCCAAGGCGGGTGCCAGCAGGGTCCCCCCAATCGCCCTGCTGGTCACCTTACAGATCGGCTGCAGAGGCAACCGATGAGGTGGTCAGGGGGTGGGGCTGGCCCACTTGCCGGCTGGCCCCACCCCCTTCCACCACTGCCAGTTGCCTCACTCTGCAGGGTGACCAGCAGGGCAATTGGTCGGGGGAGGGCCGCTAGCAACCACCTTGACTGACCTGGGGCCTGCGGGCAGGTCCTGCGTTGAGCATCTGCCCCCTGTTGGTCAGTGCATGTCATAGTAACTGGTCGTTCTGCTGTTCAGTCGATTTGCATATTAGGTTTTTATTATAAGGATTAAGATGGGCTAGGAACCTTACTAAGGGCTTTGTCCACTTTACCTCATTGAATCCTCACCAAGACCCTGTGATGTAGAGACCATATTTTTTTAACCAGAAGAAGAAAACAAAGTTCCATTTTATTTTTTGACTGAGAGTTAATTAAAAAGCAAATTCTAATTTTGCCTTCAATATTGTGTTACAAGTGATTTAAATAGTAATTATGCACAACATAGTTCTCTAAAATTGAAAAAGAAAATCCCAGATTTTTAAAAAATATGTACTCTTTGCCTAGAAAAGTACTGATTCATTTAAAATATGTGTTTATATATAACAACTTCCAAATGCTCATACGACAGCTTGGTAATGATGCTAAGGAATTTTTTTTTAATGTGGACACTATAGTCACCCCAATTGTAGAGGTGAAAAAATTGGGTCTTAGAAAGTTTAAATAAACTCTCCCAGTGTCTTTCAGCTGTAGAGAGGCTCAACTGAGATAGGAACACAAAATTGTCTGATTCAGAGACTGCCTTCAAAGGAGGTTATGAATGATATGCTTACAGAGAAGGGAGAAGCTAAGAAATGGTAGTTTTCTGTTGCAGGTGATTAGTGTTCTGTAAAATCCCAGGGAACCCACACAGAGATCAACATCAAAAGTTGAATCACCAAAGATTAAAAACATAGTTCATCAACACTGGTAAGAATCACAAGCCTCTAATCTTGATGACTTAACTAGGTCCAGTGCAAAACAAAATAAAACAAACAAGCAAACAAACAAAAATACACACCCAAAGACCCTCAATAAAACAGAAGTCATTCATTTTCTCTTATAAATTTACTTGGCAACCAGAGGAAGGAAAATAGAGAAGACAGATTCTTCATTTGGTCTCAGGAAGAGTTTTAGTAGAATTAGAGACATGTAAAAGGAGCTTCCCATTTATTGGTCATTGAGAGTTCACTTACCCCCTCACACTGTGAAGAACTTTATCAAAAACAGCCTCTTGTGACCTGCAGCTCATCTCTTTCATGTCACTTGGTTCTATGGCCATTTGAAGCCTTAAGTAAAAGGACCCTGAGAATTGTAATAACAAGTCACTCGGCTTTCTCTAAAATGTGCCTCTGGCTGTTCAGTTATCGAGGAGCATAATTTGGGTGTCTTGTGTTTTGTCCTTGGTGGTTTCTCCTTGTTCCTGTCCTGACCCGACCCAACGGGGCTGGCTCACAAGAGCTGAGCATCATAATTAGCCATGTAAATGCAGGCTGTCCCCAAGCCATGCACACATAATCACTCTCCACAATTTATATCAAGATCCCATTGGAAAGCAAATCATTTGTCACCTGACCTTTCATTAATTAACTGGAATATCCACGTGGGGGACAATGAAAGTAGAAACAAAGGATGATGTCACAGTGGATGCTTTACAAAAGAACTATCGGATCCCTATAAAGCCTTTGTAGGAAAATTTAGGACTAAACACTTCATATATTAGGGAAACAACACTGGATAGGGACTTTAAAACCTGAGTTTAGCTACATCTTGCTATATCCCCAGAATCTGAGACCTTGGCCAAGGTGTCTCCTCCAACAGGAACTCAGTGGACACTTGGGTGAGCTGAGGCCTGCAAATTCATGAGGAATTCCAGCACAGTCCATTGGGCTGTATACCAATGGCAAGAAAAGGGATATAATTTTTCTCAAATGACCAATTATGTTTCAAAGAGGATTTATTTACCAATGGCAAATGCCAAATAGAAGATAAAAGACTTTCCACAAACTTCTATCTTGAAGAAAATACTCCAAAACAATTACAGTGGATTAACATTTTTAAGATTATTTGTTTCATCAATCAGTTTTGAAAAGCAATATCCGTCAAAGAAGGCTATTTCTGCTTCAGAAATATAATATGTATATGACACATTGCATTTGGAACCTGGGCGGTGTGATGAATGGGTTTGGCTAGGTTTGTTTTCTCACAACTCATTGCAATATTGCATTCTCTCACCTGCAGCCTCTGAATATGCTGGTCTTTCTGTCCCAGAACATCGCCTTCAACCCTTTCCTTTGATTTACTCAGCTGCCTGGCATGTCTTCTAGGATCCTTCCTTGACCCTCAAGAAGGGTTAGGTGCCTTCCTTCAAGCTCTTAAAGACATTTGTTTCCCATTATCTTTACCTGAATGGCCCAGAATTGTGTGGCCCTGTCTGCTTCTCCTGACCTTCCTAGGATACAGGAAGTTTCTTTACTGTTATATCCTCAGTACCCAGCTTGTACCAGGCATAGCATCAGGGGTAACCAGTAGTTATGGAAAGCTAAGTAACATAAATCTCTTAGAATTTCATATACTCTCATTCTGTTGTCAAACAAGAGGATTTTTAAACTCTGTATTTAAATTACCCCAGAGAATCAATGTGATTTGTGAACATTTGAAAATAAGAAGTTTATAGAGATAAGGAAATAGCTTTTTTCATAATATTTTAAAAATATATTGAACTTCCCCTTTTACTACCTTTTATGGGATTGCTTATAATTCAAAAAAAAATTCAGAAATCTACTCTAAATTAAAAAAAATGTTACTAGAAAGAAAAATACCATGTTATTTAACATTTTAAAATGTCTATAAAGCAGAAAACATTGTTTTCCTCTCTCACTGTCATACTCAACCTCCTCTATTAAGGACCCTTGAGGAGCACACAAATGTAGCTGTCATGACCACTAAAGGTTAAGCTTTGAAAACTGGAAAATATTCTTTCTCTATAGAAATTTAGACTTCTGAGCATAAGCAGAAAGTGCCTTCCATGTGATCAGGTGCAGTAACATTTAAGTCACTATCTGGTTTGCTATGCCTGCTGATCTAAGCACCTCATTCAGCCTTTGGTTTACTCTGATTGCAGAATTTTCAATCCCCCACTAGGAAACAAGGACATGAAACCTCTGCCACCTGCCCAACTTGGGAGCTCATGTCCTAATCTCCTGTTTGCTGCATGTAATGAGGTTAGAGTTACAATAGTTATTTATCAGTATGATGACTACTATTCCTTTGGTTACTTCCGAATATATTGTTAAGCTTTTGGAGAGATAGAAATGATATTGGATGGTTACCATAATAGTAGAAAAGGCAATATGAGTGAACAATACATCTAAATTGCTAGAATTTGTAGTGACAGAACCCTCGAGAGCAGGGTTTAATATACATGTTTGTATGCACATTTACATGTGTCTTTCTGTGAGCCATTAAAACTGAGTTGTTTGGCCACACTGAAGTAATCCCAGTTCCCACTCATTCTTCCCACTTTTCACCCTACCTGTAATGTCCCCATCTTCCCATCACCTCTAATTCTTGCTCCTTATCCATTTTATCCAAATCCTCCCTAACCTCAAGGTCAAGGTCAAGCATTGCTTCCCCCTTCCCATAGCCTTTCAGCCAGTTGGAATTTCTTCCACCTCTGGAGTCCTATAAGAACTTTATCTGTACTTCTGTTTGCTCTTTTATTTATTCATTCAATTAACATTTACAGAAGGTCTATTTCCCCAGACAGTTCTCACTACTGGCTTAGTAGTTTTATGAGGACCCATGTTTTAATCTCCTTTACTAGAAGGAAAGCGCCTTTGGAGCAAGTTTCATGTCTGATTAATTTTGTGTCCCACAAGACATTTTTTGGTGTGAACACTGTTAGTTGCCTACACAGCATCAGTTTCTTCCTATTTCTTTTTTCCAACAGAATTCCAAGGTTGCCTAGGTATTCCCTCACCTGTGTTGACATCAAGAAATGCCTCAGATTGTTGCATGTCCTCTTCCTTCCTTTCCACTCTTTCCCTCCCTATCTCCTCCCTCCCTCCCCACTCTCCTTCTGCTCTCATTGCTTTCTTCCTTCAAGTTATTCAGTAAACATTTACTGAGCCAGGTATTTTTCTGGATGCTAAAGATAGAAAATGCTGTAAAGAGAAATGGTCTTATTCTTGATGAATCTTAGGTTGAGATTTTTAATAACTTGTCCAAGATCCCAAAACATAACGAAGGTCGATTTCCTCATGAGGAGATTGAAGCCTTGAGGTTAAGTAACATGTCCAACTTCAGAAAGCAAGTGGCAGAGAGGAGCTAAAAGTCAGGTACACACACACACACACACACACACACACAAACACACACACTTGGTGATGCCTGTGCTGACCTCTTCAAAGAATAAGCCTCTGAAAGCTGGATCAGCTGAGTGACAGTCACGGGATCGTGACCCGCTCCGTTTGGCTTCTTGGAGGAGAGGACATGGAGAAGGAGCGAGAGACTCTGCAAGCCTGGAAGGAGCGCGTGGAGCAGGAGCTGGACTGCGTGGTGGCTTTCTGGTTGGAGCACTCCCACGACCAGGAGCATGGGGGCTTCTTCACCTGCCTGGGCCGCAACGGGAAGGTGTATGACGACCTCAAGTATGTCTGGCTGCAGGGGAGGCAGGTGTGGATGTACTGTCGCTTGTACCGCAGATTTGAGCGCTTCCGCCGCCCTGAACTTCTGGATTCAGCTAAAGCAGGTGGCGAATTTTTGCTGCGCTATGCCCGAGTGGCACCTCCTGGGAAGAAGTGTGCCTTTGTCCTGACGCGGGATGGCCGCCCGGTCAAGGTGCAGTGAACCATCTTTAGCGAGTGTTTCTACATCATGGCCATGGATGAGCTGTGGAGGGTGACAGGGGAAGCACGTTACCAGAGCGAAGCTGTGGAAGATGATGGATCAGATCGTCCACTGGGTGCGGAAAGACCCATCGGGACTGGGCCGGCCCTGGCTCCCAGGGGCCCCAGCCTCAGAGTCCATGGCGGTGCCCATGATGCTGCTCAACCTGGTGGAGCAGCTCGGGGAGGCCGACAAGGAGATGGCGAGCAAGTACGCGGAGCTGGATGATTGGTGCGCCCAGAGGATTCTGCAGCATGTCCAGAGGGATGGGCAGGCTGTGCTGGAGAATGTGTCAGAGGATGGCAAGGAACTCCCCGGTTGCCTGGGGAGACACCAGAATGCAGGCCACGCACTAGATTCTAGTGCGTGGATGGATGGATCCTGCTCCGTCACGCCACCTGGAAAGGTGACCCTGAACTTCGAGGCCACATTATTGACAAGTTCCTATTGTTACCTTTCTGCTCTGGATGGGATCCTGACCACGGAGGCCTCTTGTACTTCCAGGATGTGGATGATCTCTGCCCTACCCAGCTGGAGTGGGCCATGAAGCTCTGGTGGCCGCACAGTGAAGCCATGATTGCCCTACTTATGGGCTACAGCGACAGTGGGGACCCTGCCTTACTGCACCTCTTCTACCAGGTGGCTGAGTACACCTTCCACCAGTTTCGAGATCCTGAGCATGGGGAGTGGTTTGGCTGCCTAAACAGAGATGGGACGGTTGCCCTCACCATCAAGGGAGGTCCTTTCAAAGGCTGCTTCCACATGCCGTGGTGCCTAGCCATGTGTGAAGAGATGCTGGACGCTCTGCTGAGCCGCTGAGCCCCTGTCCCTGTCCACGCCCCGATCCCTGCCCAGGGCGCCGGGTCCCCACCTGCCGACCTCGCCCGAGGAACCGCAAAATAAAGCTGAGCCTGTTCCTCTGAAAAAAAAGAAGAAGCCTCTGTGGTCATTTAAGAGCCACTGGAAGGTTGACAGCAGCAGCCTCGTCCGCTGAGCCAGGAAGAGGGCTCACAGAGCGTCTCGGAGCCACCTGGAGAGCAGGGTTTAATATACATGTTTGTATGCACATTTACATGTGTCTATACTTTTTTGGTTTAAATTGGAGCTGAAAAAGGGATTGGAATTTCAAGACAGTCCCTGCCCTCAAAGAACCCCCAGTCTAGTGGGGGAGACCAATGCTTTTAATTACAAAATCCTTTGGCATGTGTAGGCCCAGGGCACAGACGGGAGGGGGCTCCTGATCTGTGGGCGAGGGCGCGGGCTCTGGAACAGCTTCACAGAGCAGGTCACTGTAGGTGAGTCCTGAAGGTCGAGGAAGACCAATAAATAGGGAATAGGGAATATTCTAGGCAAAGCGCCCAGGGCTTTGTGTCACCTTTGGGAAGCGTGGGTGGAGCTGAAGAACAGGCCACCTGGAGCGCAGTTATGCTGAGCGCGCCAGGTGAGCTCAGAGCAGTGTTCAGGCCACAAGGGACCTTTCATATCAGACTAAGCAGTTACTATTTATCCTACAGATAATAAGAAGCCTCACTGGATTTCAAGCAGGGGGTAAGTAGATTTTCATTTCAGAAACATCACCCTGTTGGCAGTTGAAAGAACAGACTGAAAGGGGGCCAGCCCAGAGACAATAAGATTTGTTAGAAAGGGGTTTTTTTTGTTTTCAAAAGTTCACACAAGAAATAATGGAGGTAATGGGATATACAAAAAGAAAAAGGATTGTGATTTAAGAGGTTGGGTTTTTAAAACTTGGTCACATAAGTAAGGATCACAACTTATCTTTCCTATTTGATATGTTTTTATTTTTTACTATTTCTTTGAAATAAATATTTACTATTCACATGAGTGTGTATTAAGTGATTTTCTGGAGTAAAAACTATGACACTCCTAGAAAGCACATATGTATAAAAGGTGTATTACAATACTAATATTCAATATACAGTAGAGCTTTTACAGGAGAGGGTGAACATAAAATAATAGTGTTGACAATTATTCAATACCAAGGGCTCATCTTGAACTTGCGGTCAATTTAACTTCCAGTTAAGTATCTATTGGTCACCTGACCTTGACCGAAAATGTTCACACTGAGTGAGCTTTATGTGATAATGTCCTGAATAAATGCTATTTATAATGAATGACCAGCTCAAAGAGGTTCCTGTCCTGGAGAAGTGGTAGAGATGCCATCATGACTGATTCCAGATGAAGAGAAGGAGGGGGAAAAAAGTGGAACTTACATTTTTGCAAAAGGAGGAGAAATAATGATTTTTTTTCCTCATAGGCATTCAAACACCAAGCAAATGTGATGTTCTGGCCTACCTCTGCATCTGCAGGCTCTGGAGGTCCAGGGCAGTGTTTCCTGACTCTAGCGGTCTGTGATTCAGCTCTCACAGTGCACTAGATTGACCAAAGGGAAAGACTGACTAATAAAAAGTTATCAGATCTTTCTGGTCTAAACACAAAAAATGGATATAAACCAGGAAAGATTGGCATGAATCACTGGATAAAAGAGTATTTCTTCTATAAGCAGACATGAATATTAATCGCAGCACTGATTGTAATGGTGAGAAGCTGGCATCTGAGTTTATAGTAACAGTAGGATGGATAAATAAATTGTTGAATAGTCATACAATGAAATACCATTCCACAAGTAAACATGAATGAATTTTGAGGTTTGTGTATCATGGGACTAAATATACAATGGCCAGAACATATATTAAAAACAAAACTCTGATCCATAACCTTCAGCTGTCCCTTAAACAGGCCAGGAAGCCAGACTGTTTTAAGATTTGCAGGAAGTCAGATCTCTATCTTTAATGACAATCCAAAAGGCTAAACAATAACATTTATAACAACTGACCCCAAAAGGCCAGGAGTTGATTAAAAACTTCCCTAATTTTTGCCTGGCTGGCATGGCTCAGTGGACCGACCTATGAACCAGGAGGTCACAGGAGTTCAATTCCCAGTTGGGGCACATGCCTGGATTGCAGGCTTGATCCCCAGTATGGGGCATGCGGGAGGCAGCTGCTCAATGATTATCTCTCATCATTGATGTTTCTCTCTCTCCCTTTCCCTTCCTCTCTGAAATCAATAAAAATATTTTTTTAAAACTTCCCTAATTTTTGTCCCATTTCCAACTTGGGACCGACCAGAGAAAGCCAAAAATGCACCCCTGACTAAATACAGAGGGTGCTCCCTTCTAGTCAGCCCACCGATAGCTGCCTCATGCCAACACCTCCAACCAGGGCACACCTGCAGGCTTCCCTCTTCCTCCTCCACTATAAAGCTACAATATATTACTTGAGAATACCAATAATAATATCTGAAACTAATCTAGCAAAGTTTTGACAGGCTGAATTGTGGGCTTGTGGCTGTTACACTTTTTTTCTATGTGCTTAAATCTTTAATGATACTAAAAAATGCAAATGGTAACTCTTCCAATTATGAAGTAAAAATGCTTCTTGTGCAGTAAATGATGCTTCTACCTGACACAAATACACCCCTAGTTAAGATTGGTAGTCAGCGACTTTTTAAAGAGTGAGACAGAATGCAAGTATTTTCTGCAACTTCCTTTCCTCCCACAACGATGGCAAAACATTGACAGTTTTCTTTTTCTTTGTTTTATTATATCCTTTTAGTAAATGTATACATGTCTTTGCACTACCCTTCATATGACCTCTTGTGACCTCATCACTCTGTCCCTCAATTATTTATGTCCCTCATGCATCTTTTTTGTTTTTAAAAAATGTCATATTTCCTTTGTCCAAATATAAGAATAGTATGTTCAGTGGAAACATTTTATAAAATACAGGATATGCATAAATTTAAAAAAAGTACCTATAGTCATACTATTCTGACATATTTTTTCAATATGTATTTTTCAATGTACTTTTTCTAATAATTTTGTTTATACATTTAAAAATAATAGATGTTTAGATTCTATTCATATTAATATTTTATTGAGATACCAGCCTCAAATAATATCTATACCAATATGCTCCTTATCCTACTAATAAAGAGGGAATATGCTAATTGACCCTCACACTGTCACAAAGATGGCAGTGCCCACAGACAATAAGGAGGGAATATGCTAATTGACTGACCTGCCCTCAAAGATGGCAGCGCCCACAGCCACAAGATGGCCAGCAGGGGAGGGCAGTTGTGGGCAATCAGGCCAGCAGGGGAAGGCAGTTAGGGGCGATTGGGCCTACAGGGGAGGGAGGGAAATTGGGGGGGACCAGGCCTGCAGGGGAGGGCAGTTAGGGGTGACCGGGCCAACAAGGGAGGGCAGTTGGGGGGGGACCAGGCCTGAAGGAGAGGGCAGTTAGGGGTGACCGGGCCAACAGGGGAGGGCAGTTGGGGGCAACCGGGCCAGCAGGGAGGGCCAGTTAAGGGTGACTGGGCCTACAAGGGAAGTCCGTTGGGGGTGAGCAGGGGGGGAAGGGATTCAGTTGGGGAGGATTGTCTAGTAGGAGGAGCGGGTTGGACCTCAGGGCTGTAGGAAGAAATCGTGGGGCTTACCAGTCATGAGGGGGGGGATAATCGAGGTTTTGATAGCCTTGATAAGTTAGGGAGTGGGGGGACTTAGGTCCATGGGGGTTACCCG
>NW_005871180.1:539876-548029 GCF_000147115.1 Myotis lucifugus
TTCTATCCCTCTACATGGAGAGCGGACGTTCACCTCCCTTCTCTTCTGGCTGTCTACTTCCCCACCCTCTGCCCTACGTTCTTCCTTTTTTTCCTTTTTCCTACGTTTTTTTTTCTCCCCCTCTCTTTAGTTAGGCGCTGCCTTTTCTTCCACTTCACGGCGGTTTTTTCCCAAATCCCTCCCCCGCGGGCTGATTGCCCCTAACTGCTTCTGCCTGCCAGCCTGATCACCCCTAACTGTCCTCCCCTGCTGGCCCGATTGCCCTTAACTTCCCTCCCCTGCTAACCTGGTCACCCCTAACTGCACTCCCCTGCTGGCCTGGTTGCCCCCAACTGCCCTTCCCTGCAGGCCTGGTCACCCCCAACTGCCCTCCCCTGCAGGCCGGGGTCCCCCCCCCAACTGTCCTCCCCTGCAGGCCTGGTCGGCCCTAACTGCTTTCCCCTGCTGGCCCCATCATCCCTAACTGCCCTCCCCTGCTGGCCTGATTGCCCACAACTGCCCTCCCCTGCTGGCCATCTTGTGGTGGCCATCTTTGACCACATGGGGGTGGCCATTTTGTGTGATGGAGTGATGGTCAATCACCTCATTATTATATAGGATATATATATATATATATATATATATATATATATATATATATATATGCATATATATATATATGTGTGTGTGTGTGTGTATATATGTGTGTGTGTGTGTGTGTGTGTGTATCCAATAGCTCCCCAAAGTTCATATATTGAGCATGGACTAAATACCTCAAGGAATCAAGTTATCAACTACACTGTTCCCAGTGTCCCCTGGGGAAGAATCTGGAGACAGCAGAATCATCTTCAGGCTTAGTATCAGAGACTGCTATATCAAGAAGACATGATTTGGATTCCAGCTCAGAGGAAACCAGGTTAGCATCTTCAATGGTCTCCCTTAAGATTCTGGGCACTAGTCCAATGTCATTTCTCTAGTTAATAATTAATTCTTTTCTGAACATAACCTGCCCTATAATTTTAAAAGAAACTATTAGAGTTTTTTACCTGACTCAGTGAAAGTCATTTTGATTCAATGTTACTTTCATAACATTATCTGATATGTCTGAGGGATAATTATGTTTTATAGTTATAGAAAGTTATAGAAGTTAACAAGGCTACAACATAAAATGTTTTAAATTAAGGTGATATAAAATACAGAGAAAAGCCACTGACCAGTAAAAATAGTCTGTGATGGAAATGTCTTGCAGTACAAATCAGTTACATCAAAGGAATAAAATGCACATTTATCCCATCATAATGTAATTTCTAGACAGTTTATTCAATCACCCTGTAGCTTCATATGATATGAAATACTAGTATGATCTAAAATGTTGAATTCACAATAAACTAAGTTTAAAATCTTAAAATAATGCAAGCATTTAATTTACTTATTCAAAATGATAATTAATGTTGGTTGATCATTCATTTTGTATGAAATGTTGATCAACTCTCATGCACTACAACATGTGTGGTTTACGGGGTGAGGAAGGACAAAGGTTTAGATGCAGCTCTGACCCCTCTTCCCAGTGAGCACACCTGCCCCTGCCTATTTACAGATACCTCCAACTTAGGGTACTTGAAGCTGAACTTGTTATCTTTTTCAAAAACCCTCTCTGCCTTCCCATCTTCATCAATAATATCATCATCTTCAGTTTCCCAGACAACAACAAAATAAGATCTTCTCAGTTCCTCCTCTGAATACTGTTTTCCCAACTCTCCACCTACCATTCTGTCATTCTACCCATTAACCTAAGAATCAGAAAACTTACTGATTCTACCTCATAAATGTTCCTCAAATCCAGATACTACTCATCTCACCTTCATGTTCATGGCCTCTTCCTCAGCCTTTAGTCAGTTCCTCATTGTCTGTGAGCTCATCAACTGCAACAGCCTCTAAATAACTCGCTGTCTGAGGACCTCCTCAGTTCACACCTCACTCTGCCCACGGAGTTGTCTTATACAAAAATAGATCTCATTGTAAGAAATCTTCGTAAAAATTTGTTAGCTCCCTGTTGCTACTTGGCATAATATATCAAGACGATCATTTGACTGCAGTCTAACTGATCAGCTTCATGTTCGGCATGAAGTCTGCTCTTTACATTTGTAGGGCCTGGCCAAGAGTAGAAATGGAGGCCCATATACCATATATATGAAGATAAAAACTTATAAATCAGGCTTACAAAATGTTAAATAGGTTCAAGCCTTCTATATCAACTGCTTAAAGGACATGTATACCTGGGGTAAAAATAACTGCTTAAAGGACATGGAGACCTGGGATAAATTTAGAATTCTTGAACTCCTCCAAGGCTCACATGGGAACCAGCAGCATAGGAAGTCTCTGGGCCACCAGCCTGTACCCTACTCTCTTTTCTTCCACTGCTAATTTCCCTCCATGAAGAATCTTGTGAGCAGGCTGTGGACACCCCTAGCTGATGTCAGAGCTCAACCACACACCCCTGCAAACAGGCACCCCTTTGCCCCACCTAAGGTCTAGAGATGCTTACAACCACCATGTATTCCCACCATCAAGAGAACTTCCAGGAGAGGAGGTCTACATAGACCATGGAAGTGAGCTTGGGGGACATCTGAGCAGGCAATTCTGGGGGCTAGAGCATAGGAGACATGGGCTCCCAGTTAACAGATTACCTTGGCCCCACTGACCTCTGGCCAAGTGACACATAAAGAGCAGGACCCAGCACAAGGGCCCCTGTTGCTCAACTCTAAGGCCAATACATAGGTTCGAACTGCATGGGTCTACTTATATACAGGTTTTTCCCCCACAAATACTGTAAATGTATCTTCTCTTATTGTTTTCTTAATATTTTCTTTTCTCTGGCTTATTTTGTTAAGAATACAGTATATAATACATATAACATATAAAATATGCTAATCAATGGATTATGTTCTTTGTAAGGTTTCTGGTTAACAGTAGGCCATTGGTAGTTAAGATTTTGGGGAGTCACCCGGCTGGTGTGGCTCATTATTTGAGCTTTAACCTATGAACCAGGAGGTCATGGTTCCATTCCTGGTCAGGGCACATGCCCGGGTGGCAAGCTCGATCCCCAAAAGAGGTCGTGCAGAAGGCAGCCAATCAATGATTCTCTCTCATCATTGATGCTTCTTTCCCTCTCCCTTCCTCTCTGAAATCAATAAAAATATATATATTTGAAAAATTTTGGGGGGAGTCAAAAGTTATACATTGATTTTTGATGTACTGTTGCCCAGCACACCACACACATCAGCAACACAAAATGTCTCTTGGCTTCTGGAATATATGAGGTCCTTTCACCTCTTCTTGTCTGAATAAGCTTTACATAAAGTTTTTTTTTTCTCTCAGGGAAGTCAGACACAAATTTTGTAGTTCCTTTTTATATTTCTAACACTTTCCCTGGTGGACTCTGAGACCTTGACTATTCCCTCCTCTTGTTTGAATGTCCCAAATGTATAGCAATGCCAGGTATGTAGTACCTTTGATAACAGTGTGATAAATGAGTGAACAAATTAATTAATAAATCTATCCCTATCTCTAGCCCATCCCTGTTTTTCTCCTACTCAACTTCCATTCTCATTTTTGGATTTCTAAATCCATCAGGAGTTCCAGAAGGAAAAATAAAATAAAACTCTACTCCACTGATGAGGGTAAAACAGGCTCTTTACACAAGGACATGGAGGCAAGGGAAACAAGAAACAGTAAATGAGAGATCTACATCCTGAAGAATTATATTGTCATAACATATGATTTTTAATTATCCCATAGAATTAATTCTAGAATGGGGTAGACTAAAATGATTACTTTCATTCTCCTTATTATTTTTTCTACAATATCCTTAATAGTTTGTAAAGTGTTTGTTCTAAATTAACAGCATGGCATAACATGGCATAATACAATGGTGGGTAGCTTTCTACCCAGAATATTATATTTCTGCATTAGAAAATGGAAGTGATAAAAGAACCTTCCTACTTACCTCAGAAGGTCAGTGTAAGGATTAAGAGGGTCTATACCATCTTAGAACATTGCCCAATACACATAAATATTACCTAATTTTATTTTCCTAAAATTTCTAATTATTTTTTAATTTATTTTTTCTCTTTCCCTCTCTCTTTCTCTCTTTCTCCCCTTCCCTTCTTCCTTCCTATCCTCCTTCCTTCTTTCCTCCCATCCTTCCTTCTTTCCTTTCCTCTTTTCTTCCTAAGAGAGATCATAAAACTCATCACAAGACATTTTGTAATGTATGAGGTGATGTATGTTAACTAAATTTATTGTGATGATCATTTCACAATATATACATTATAAAATCATTATGTTGTACTCCAAAAACTAAAACATTGTAGATCAATTATATCTCAACATAAAAGAAAAAGAACTATGAACATTATATATACTATAAACATCATGATAGCATGTAGTCAATAAAATCATAATAAAATCATACTTTATGTATGCAAAGAATTTTATGATTCACATTATACTGACCAAGGACAGTGGCTATTTCTATCATCAATCTCCAAATGCCAATGTCACAAATACTTTACAATCTACTCTGCCGGCTTTAAAATTATACAATTGAGATTATTTTAAAAATTGGAATCATTTATTTTTTTCAAATTTTACACATAAAATGAGATTCTGCTAATATTTACTAACATTTAAATCACACTTTAAAAATTCCCATAGTTTAAAATTCATAAAATTTGACAGGATTATGTATTTTTAGATGCTTTCTTAAATTTTCAACATTTCGGCTATACTGCCAAACTCTACAATGTAGAAGTAAAAAAGATAAATTGCCAAGGCATGGAGAGGATGTAAAAAAAAAAAAAAGAAGAAGAAGAAGAACCAATTATAACAGACTGAGCTAGCCATGGACCACAGCTGTGTCCTCCTCCCCTGGGGCACACAGCTGGACTCCAGTCTCAGTTTCCTCACATGTGACTGAATTCTGGCCAAGGAAATGTAAATCAGAGTGATGTGTGCCACTTCTAAGCCTGGCCCTTAAGCACATGCAATCCTTCATGCCTCTTTCCCTTTCATGGTAATGTGGAAGCCTTGTATGAGAAATAGCAAAGCCACAGGATAAAAGAAAGCTGGTTCTCTTCATTACTACTTGAAAGGTGCCACCCACTAATCAGGAACACACATAATATGACTGAGATATAAATTTTTATTTTGTCCAGTCCTTGAGATTTCAAGTTTATCTGTCATACAGTGGCCAGATTTACCACTATAAACATCATAAATTATCATCAAGAAGCCCCACTACCCTTGATGCATAAATTAATAGCTTGGATTGGAATAATATGTTTTAGGCAGCAAAAATATTTACTTTTCCATTGCTTACTCATGCTAATATTAAAAGTTTGCCTCCATTTCCTAAATCAAAAGCATGCTATGTAAAGAGGAGAAATAATTAGGTTCTAATATTCAATGCAGAAACTCTACAAATTAAGTAATTTATATTAGGAAAGAGCTTTTATTCAACCTACACAACAGAGGAGACAAAGCTATGTCTTTAAAAAGTCATCCCTGAAGGAAATCTAACAATGGCATAAAAATATCATAACCACACCTGGTGGCCTCATTACAGTAATATTTCTACTCTTACAATGTACACTTCTTTAGAACTTCCAAGCACTTGAGGACTTCTATCAAGGTTATGAAAGGAAAGAAGGATTGATTGCACAGAGGAGAGCTGGGTTGGTAATATGCTAATTTATGTTGTCACATTAAGGAGCATCTCAAACTTGACCAGAAGTAACTTGAATATGCAACACTAATATTGCCAATCATAAAATAAGTGACTTGCATTTTTAACCAATAAATACCTAATTCCATTAGGCTTTCCACTTCGTTGATTTCCATGACATTGGAAAAACAGATGGGTTCCTCAGAGCCACTGGAGATATACAAAAGGCAATCTGTTCACAGAAGCTACTCTTATATCCTATTTACTTTAGTGAAATTGGCAAGACTTGTGTACCATGGAGATACGAGATGATCCAGATTAGCTCAGCAGTGAAGAAGAGGAAATCTCCTATCACCCCTCAAAGGGACAATTGGAAAGTAACTTTTTAGATTGATGCTATCTATATTTATAAAAGCCTAAGTGACCATTATGACCAGTCAACCGGCCAGTAGCTATGACACGCACTGACCACCAGGGGGCAGATGCTCAACACAGGAGCTGCCCCCTGCTGGTCAGTGCACTCCCACAGCCAACCTCCCCTGGCAGGCTGGTCCTGATTGGCCCCAATCACCCCACCCAAGCATGAATTCTTGCAACAGGCCTCTATTATTATAATAACCTTCTTCACAGGACCTTCTCCATCCTTGGGGGCCAATGTAGCAATGTTATTTTTGTTTTGTTTGTTTGTTTGTTTGTTTTTTTAAATATATTTTATTGATTTTTTACAGAGAGGAAGGGAGAGAGATAGAGAGTTAGAAACATCGATGAGAGAGAAACATTGATCAGCTGCCTCCTGCACATCTCCTACTAGGGATGTGCCCGCAACCCAGGTACATGCCCTTGACCGAAATCGAACCTGGGACCTTTCAGTCCGCAAGCTGATGCTCTATCCACTGAGCCAAACCGGTTTCGGCAGTAGCAATGTTTTGATATTGCTTTTGAAGTAGTACATCACCAACTTCTGTCTTTTCCTTCCATCACCACAACTAAACTGTCCCTACCAGTGAGTAGTTGGTGAAAATTGAGCTTGGGTCAAAAGGATCTTTTAAATAATCATACTAGTAAACAATGTGTAACTCAACTCAACTGAAACTTAAACAATGAGGACAGCAAGAATCAAGACTCATCCAATGCACAACCACTTGAGAAGTATGATTTGCAAAATTTAGTACAGCCTCTGGCATAGAAGACATGAAAACCACCAAGCAGGGATGGGTGTGGAGCACAGTGAGAAAAATGGTAACATATCCATTATACATCATCAACAATAGTAGAAACCAGACATCAAATTTCCCAGGCATAATGTTCAAATAGTTCTCCCCAGTCTCCAAAGAGCTTGTAATTGCCTCAGAATCAAAATTATTTTCACTTACATACCCCTGTACATGAAAAAGGAGAAGGAAAGAAGGGAAGCCTTGATTGATTACCAGTTCATCAGGACTGATTACCCACTTTGGTCCCTAAAAATATAAATGTCTATAATTAATTTTGAGTTCAAAGGGAACCAAGCGCCCATGGCATGCACTGATGGCATATGTCAAAGCTAAATGTGCTCTGGTGTTCTGAATATAGCTTCTTAGACTCTAAGGTCATTAAAGAAAACCTATGAGAGAGTTGGGATGAAAGGATGATGAAGTAGCAATCAATCCCACTCCTTTGATAAAACACACTTGCTGTCCCAACTCCTTCCGCATTACCCTAAGTCCTCACTAGATTTGAAATTCTGTGGGAATGGGCAGTGTGCATTGCTCAGCTGAGGACTCACAGCAGTGCAAGCAGCACACTGCAGGAATCAATGTTTGTTTACCTCTGTGGCCTGGTCCTGGATAGTTGTTCGCTGTAGATCTGTGTGGCTCCAGAAGATCTAGGCAAACCTCTATTACCCTAAGTTCCAAGCACCCTCTCTAGGCAAGTGCAGCCCAGGACTGACCATGATCAGCGGTCCTTGAATTAATTCATCTTTGGGCTGCACTACATGGTAACAAGGCATGTCCAAGTATTTCCTCAACCCCTCATATCTTGAGATACTGGCCACAGTAAACCTCAACTGCTGCTTTAAAAAAAAAAAGACTAATTTTCCCTACACCCTTAAAATAGTAGCTTACACTTTCCCTCATAAATATACCTTCGTTCCTGAACGGTATGGTTAAAGTATCTTTCAGTAGATGGAAGTTGTCCAAGATACTTTTTGATGGAGTTGACAAATATTTACGGGGCATTTAATATGAGCCTGGCACCATATTAGGAGCCAAGAACTTGCCCAAGGCCACTCAGCTAGGAAGTGGCTCAGCTGTAACTACTAGCAAGTACTGCCCGCCTGCCCCCCTCCACTTCAGATCCCTCCCTGACATAACCAGGTGCAAAGTCCACTCCCCCAAATGTTGGCGTTACCTCATACGGTGTCAGCAGCGGCTTGGGGAAGGCTGTGCCCCAGTCAATGGAGAGGCGT
>NW_005871180.1:548129-565681 GCF_000147115.1 Myotis lucifugus
ACCATATTAGGAGCCAAGAACACAACCATGAGCCAAATCTAGACATGATTTCTGCTTTCATGTGGCTTTCGGTCTAATAGGAGAGACAAGCAGTAAACACATTAGCATGGGGGGCGGGGGGAACGTAATTACTAACAGTGCTAAGTGCTCTGAAATCCAACAATAGATACAGGATGAGATGAAAGAATAAAATAGAGCCACTTGATTTAGATTAAGATTTCTTTGGAACAGTTCTAAAGGAAGTGACTTGTAAGATGAGCAGGAGTTGGCAGGTGACGAAGTCAGAAGTACAAAGAGGCAAAGAGGCAATTTCCCTGAGGACGGAAAGAGGACAGTGCACCTGAGGCTCTGGCTCACCGGGAGCTCTGGCTCTCTCCACCGCTCCCAGCATCTCTGAACTTTGCTTCTTCTTTTATCCCACCAACCCCGGCATTTTCAGCCTTTTCCTTCTGTGCACACAGAACCTGTTTTTCCCCCCAACTATCCATCGGCACTACAGTAGTCCCCACTTATCCACAGAAGACATGTGCAGAGAACCCCAGTGGATGTCTGAAATTGCAGACAGTACCAACCCTATATACACTGTTTTTTTTCTTACACGTACATACATATGACAAAGTTTAACTTATAAATGAGGCACAGTAAGAAATCAACAATAATAACTAATAGTAAAATAGAACACTTTAACAATATACTTCAATAAAATCTATGCAAATGTGGGGTGTCTCTCTCACTCAGCAAAACAGCATAAATTTCTTTTTCCTTTTTCACAATTTTATGAGCAGAAAATTCATTCTTACTTTACAAGCATCTTAGCAATCTCAGCATATGATATTTTTTCTTTCCTTATTATGTCAAAAACTTTCACCTTTGCACTTAAAGGAAGCACTTTTTGGCTTCTCTTTGGCATATCTGAATCGCCAGCATCACTACTCTTGCACTTTGGGGCCATTATTAAGTAAATTAAGGGTGACTTGAACACAAGCACTGTGCTATTTTAACAGTAGAGGGCGACTACATGACTAACAGAAATGAGCATCTATAATATGGAGACACTGGACAAAGGGATAATTCACATCAGAGTGGGACATGGCAAGATTTCATCACATTACCCAGAACAGCACACAACTAGAAACTTATGAACTGTATGCTTCTGGAATTTTCCATTTAATAATTTCAAGCGTTTGCCATGGGTAACTGAAACTGAAGAGAAGGTGGATTATTGTATACCAGTTACTACTTGTGGCCCCTACTTAAAAACTTCAATGGGCAATTTTGAAACCTGCATGGCCTGATCCACCCACAGCACTGTGCCCCATTGACTGTCCTCTCCGTGATACTGTCTCCTCTCCTGGATTCAATGAGGATGCTTTTTCCTGTTTTTACTGTCCTCTCTAGACACCACTTCTTTGATCTGTCCCTTAAACACTGGGCTTCTCCCATATTCCAGCCTCTCTTCTCATCATGAAACTTTCTTCCCAGGTGACCCTACCTCATTCCAACACTTTAAACTACAATGAACATTCTGGTAATATCCCAACCAGCTTTCTCTCCAGAGCAAGAGTTCCTGCTATGTTGCCTCTTGGTTGTTTCACAGCCTCAGAGTCATTGTGTCCAGTGTTAGGGGCGGCTGTGTGGAAAGGACCATGTTTCTGTCACTGTCCCTATAGAGATAATGCCCCAAACTATTTCTTTTTCAAAGGAAAAGTTACAAATCTTATTCTTCAGCTCTTGAACATTTATTGAACCCAATTTTAAGAATGGGTGGGTACTAGAAATATCGAGGGGAACACTATATAAAGTACATAGTACATAGTACATAGCACATGATTGTCTAACCACTAAGCTGTACACCTGAAACCAATGCATGTGGCCCCTGTTTAATAGGTGGGGTCACTGTTTCTTAGAGACAGATGGGGCTTCACCCATTTTGTTGCCACTTTCTAATTCAGACTTTTTACTCGGGTCTTGCTCTTGCAGGTTAAGTGCTGCTGGATAGGTCCTGGCCCTGGGGGCAACCAGCCATCCCACTGCTTCTGGTCTCCTGAGTTAGAAGACACAGCATCTGCTTCCCAGATTCAGCTATCTCAGGTTGAGGAGGAAAAGAGAATGCCTCTCTTGGATTCCCAGAATTAAACCTCACCTGTGGGCTTGTTTTGGGGGACAGGATGTTTACCTGTTCATCATTAAAGCAGTGCTTCATGTCTCATTCAAATTTTTTTCCTTATGTATACACTTCTGTGTTAGAAAACTATGCAAGGGAGAAGAACATTAAAATCCCACCCTACCCAAGTTCATCACCAGCCCTTTCTTTTCAAAGTGAATGGCTGCCCAACCCAAGTGGTCCTAGCCTCTTCCTTCTTTCATATCCTCAGTTAATTAGCTTGTCCTTCTAATTCTTTCATAGTAGGATTTAAATATGCCCTTCTTCTCATCTCTCTTTCCTTAGTTGGTGCTCTAGCACTGATCACCTTGATACGCAAACTTGATTCTATCACTCTCCTGCTTAAAATCTTTCTGTCTCCCCAAAGCTTCCTAGCAAAGCCCAGCTCCTTTGCATGACACGGACCTCTCCAGTCTCATCTCCTCCCACCCTCAACTGTAATACTCAAGGTGCAGCACACACATGCTCATATCTCTCTGTCATTGCACTCATTGCCCTCTTTGTCCATCTCTTTTTGGAAACCATTTCTGACTTTCTCCTACTACTCACTTAATCATTCACTGCTTCTGTGTTCCCATAGCACCCTGAGTCTTCCTGTGTCTCCCAGCTAATCCATAATGTCCTTGGAAGGTAGGACTCTGTATGCCCATCTCTGTATCTCTTGTTCTTAGTATGGGACAGGCCATGGGTGAATGCTGAATAAATAACTGAAGGTGAGAATAAGAATGAAGTTGCAGAGATGCAACTTGAACACATAGTGATAATCACAGTTGTGGAGTCAAATGTCTTCTATGAATTTAAGTATTTGTGGAATAAACTTCTAGTTAATACTGGGTTTGGAAAATAAAAGTAGTGCCTAGAGGAAATCATATGATGATAAATTTGACCAAACTATTAACTATTTATTTGGATATCAAGACCACTGCCATAAATAGAAGCGATTCTTTAAATATTACAAAAGCAAAAATCAATATTTGCTTTATTCAATCTACCATGCCACCAGTGACAACTACAGAACATGAAGCCACACTTGATTTAGAAGCCATAAAAATCTCCTGGGGAAGGACCCAGTTTCCTTTTAGAACACATGATTTTCAACTTGTCATCTGCCTCAAATTTCCTACAGAGGAGAAGAATACTGAAATCATTGCTAATTAAAGAAATTTACTGTCTACCTCCTATAAGCCACATTGTGCAAGTCGCCTTCAAATTCTTCCTTGCTGTGATAATTTGAAAAAAATTAAATTATGGAGTAATCCTGATAAGACTTGGAAATTTGAAAGTAGCAAACAGGTTAGGCAGGCTATTAAGTGAATGCTTTTTGTTTTGATATTTAATACATGTTACTGGGGCAAGAAACAGGTGATTAAGAAGAGAAAGAAAGGGGAAAACAAGACAAAGAGTTTTCTATCCAACAGTCTTAAAGTATTTATCATAATTAACATTGCAATTAATAAAAAGTTCAACACCATGCAGGTGTGGATATGGAAGCAAACTGAAAATTTTAAAGCATGCAAACAACTTTTTGAGGGAAATTCCACAGACAGGAAACTGGAGGTTCACAGAAGTTAAGCACTTTGTTCGAATCTGATAGCCGGAAAATGGAAGAGCTGTCAATCAGCCTAAGGTCTTTAAATGTAATTATCTTCTCCCTACATCATTATTTACTCATTATGAGTGTTTCTGTTATTGCCTCTACATAGTAAATCTATCTATTCTGGAGTCAGGCCTTCAAAGAAATTATAACATTCAAAATTAAATACTAAGATAGCTCAACATTTAAAAAGGCATATATGAAAAACCCACAGCAAACATCATACTAATGGCAAAGGACAGAAAGCTTTTCTGTAAGATCAGGAAAAAGGCAAGGATGTCTACTGTTGCCACTTCTGTTAAACAGAGTACTTTATTTTACTATGGAGTTGTATGAGTTCTTTATATATTTTGGATATTAACCCCTTATCAGACATATCGTTTGCAAATATTTTTTTTCCTGTTTTTGCTATGCAGAAGCTTCTTAGTTTGATGTAGTCCCAATTGTTTATTTTTTCTTTTGTTGCTTGTGCTTTAGGAGTAATTTTCAAAAAATCATTAACAAGACCCATGCAAGGAGCTTTTTACTATGTTTTCTTCTAGGAGTTTCATGCACCTCCATGTTTATAGCAGCATTATTTACAATAACCAAGAATTTAATTATCAGAGCTGGGGAATTAGAGGAAGATGGTAAGAAAAGTACAAATTTCTAATTATAAGATAAATGTGTACTAGGGATATAACATACAACATGATAACCATGGTTAATGTAATATGCATTATAACCATCCTTATGATACATAGTAAAGTTAAGAGAGAAGATCTTAAGAGTTCACATAACAGATAACTTTTTTCTTTTATTTTTATTGCATCTAAAAATAAAACTAACAGATGGGTGCTAACTGACTCTATTGTGGTAATCATTTCACGGTACATGTAAATCAAACCATCATGTTGTATATATAGTGATGTATATAACTTTATATAGTGATGTATATAAATTATTTTCAATAAAACTGAAAAAAGACATTTAAAAAACAAATATTTTACTGGAGGTCCTAGCCAGAGAAATTAGAAGAGGCAATAAAAGGCATCCAAATTAGAAGAAAGTAAATGTATCTCTGTTCATAGATATGATGTCATATGTAGAAAACCCTAAAAATTCCGTACACAACTACTGTTAGAACTTGTAAACAATTTCAGCAAGGTAGCAGGATACAAAGTCAACATGCAAAAATCAGTTGCATTTCTATACACTAACAATGACACTCCAAAAGAAAATATTAAGAAAACAATTTCCATTTACAATACATCAAAAAGCATAACATACTTAGAACTTAACATAACAAAGAAGTTGAAAGACTTGTTTAATGACAACTATAAAATATCTGAAATAAATTTTAAAGTATGTAAGTAATGGAAAGACATTCCATGTTCATGAATTAGAAGACTTCATATTGTTAAGATGTCAATATTACCCAAAGCAATCTACAGATTCTGTGCAATCCCTGCCAAAATTCCAAAGATACTTTTTACAGAAACAGAAAAAAATCCATCCTGAACTTCACATAGAATTTTACAGGACCTCGAATAACCAAAACAATCCTGAAAGGAACAAAACTAGAGTTCTCATACTCCTTGATTTCGAGACTTTCTGTAAAAGTGCAGTAATGAAACCAGTATGGTGCTAGAATAAAGACATATAAACTAATGGAATAGAATAGAGTCCAGAAATAGAATAGAGTCCCTCACATATGGTTAAATGATTTTTGACCAGGGTGCCAGGGTGCCATGCCATTCCATATCAAAAGGTCAGTTTTTTCAACAAATGATGCTGGAAAAACTGGATATGCAACTGAATAAAGTTGGACCTTTACCTAACACTATATACAAAAATCAACTTAAAATGGGCTCGTGACCTAAAAACACTCTGAGAAGAAAACGTAGGACAAAATCTTCACAACCCTGGATTTCTTAGATATGATACTGAAGGCATGGGCACCAAAAGAAAAAATAAACAAATTGGACTTCATGAAAATTTAAAAATTTTGTACATTAAAGACACTACCAACAATGTTGCCCCAATAAATTCAATAAAAACAATAAATGAAAACTTAAAAACTGACACTGCCAACAATAAAAAATAACCCACAAATCTAATGAACAAAATAAACTGACAAACAAAATAGAAAAAGAGGCATGGATACATGGAACGGATTGAGAGTTGTCATAGAGGAGGGGGGAGAGAGGTAGAGGGAGGGGGTTTGGGGGGAAAGGAGGTGGAAATGGGGACATCTGTAAGAGTGTCAACAATAAAAATAAAGTTAAAAATAATAAAGATAAAGCATGCATTGAAGCCTAAAAAAAAACCACAACCAAAAATAAACAAAAAAAGACAACCCACAGAATGGGACAAAATATTTTCAAATCATATATCTGATAGAAGATTAATATCGAGAATACATAATTTCCTGAAACACAACAAGAAAACCAAACAACCTGATTCAAAAATAGCCAAAGAATTTGAGTGGACATTTCTCCAAAGAAGATATGCAAGTGACCAATAAACACATGAAAAGATGCTCAATATTACTAATTATTAGGAAAATACTACAGTTAAAACTATACTACAATCCTAATAGTCACACCTATTAGGATGACTACTATTTAAAAAAAATACACAGGAAACAAGTTTTGGCAAGGATGTGGAGAAACTGAAATCCTTGTGTACTGTAGTGGGAATGTAAAATGGAAAAGCCATTGTGGAAAACAGAATGGTGGTTCCTAAAAAAAGTTAAAATAAAATTACCACGTGATCCAGCAATTCTACTTCTGGAAACATACCCAAAAAATTGAAAGCAGGGTCTTGAAGAGATACTTCTACATCCATCGTCATAGCTGCATTATTCACAATAGTTAGAATGTGGAGAATAACCAAGTGTCCATCAAAGGATGAATGTGTAAACAAAACGTTTATCCACAAAATGTGGTATATACATATAATGGACCAAGTGTCCATCAAAGGATGGATGTGTAAACAAAACATTTATCCACAAAATGTGGTATATACATATAATGAAACACTGTTTGGCCTTAAAAAATGAAATCCTGCCATAAACTACAACATGGTGAAGCTTGAAGACATTATTCTAAGTAAAATAAACCATTAAAAAAAGACAAATACTGTATAATTCCACTTATAGGAGGCACTTAATATAGTTGAAATCACAAAGTAGAATGGTGGTTGCCAGGTATCGAGGGAGAAGAGAATAGGTAGTTATTGTTAACAGGTGTAGAGTTTCAGTTGTGCAAGATGAAAAGCATTCTGGAGATGGATGGTGGTGAAGTTGCACAATATAAAAATGGCACTTAACTGAACTCATAAAAATGGGTAAGATCATATAACCCATGTTATGTATATTATACCACAAATTAAAAAATGGGGGGGGGTTTAAAAAATTATACATTACTCATTTGAAAATCAATAGCAATCCTTTAAGAAATAAGTACCACATATTTAACCATCAAACTCATCTTAAGCATCCCCAACATTATTTTTCAAAATATTAATCCTATCAATTCCTATTTATTTATCTACAGGTTTCTATTTTTTTAACCTTAGACTTCTTTAAAGCTGGTCTCAGAATCACATAATAACCAAAAGTACTGTAAAAATCTAAGTAATTAGAAAGTAAAATGAAATAGTGCAATATTGTACTGGTTCATAATGGTGAATGACATGAGGCACAGCTGGTGACTGGAGGCAAACTGGAATCTTTCTTGTGACCACTAGCTCACCATCAGTCCATTGGGCTCTCTGTGATATACAGCATGGCCAGTCTTCTGGTTTTGAGGACTGACTTTTCTATTTTTTTCCTGCTTATTGCTACTCCCACAATAGCCTATTAAATCTTCTCGCTCTGAGCTAATTACTTTCTGTTTCTCCTCTCTTTTCATTCCTCTTTTTTTTTTTTTGCTTTGTATTCATGTAGTTATAAGTAATTCACTGCTCACTAGAGTCCAGTGGAGAGAAAAGGTAATCTACATTCATCTCTACATTGCTTGTTCTGTATGCTTTCACCAACAGGATCATGGATATATTGATTAGGGACTTTTATGATCACTGAAGATGAAAGAGATTAAGAGACTTGGACAAATTATATAGCCAGTTGGTGACTGAATTGTGACTGAACCAGGAGTTTTAATTCCTGTGGTTAGTAACTGCCATGTATACTTTATTCCTCTAGATATAGATTTGGGTTCCTAGGATTCCTTCAAGATTTTAACTTGTCTTAGGAAGCTCCAAGGAGTTAAGCTATCTTCTCTTACATGTAAAGCTCAGGAAAGAATCTGGGTCCAGCCAGAGGCAGCTGGGCCTAGAAGATTCTGCGTGGGGGTGGACAGCTGCGGATCTCTGGATCAGGAGCCTCAGCAACACAGGCTACACAGTCTTGATTTGCCTGTGATTTGTATAATGAAGATAAAATTCAGTTTGTATTTAATTATTGTTTCGATAATTTGGTGGTTTTAAATAATTTGCCAATGGTATTTTCAAATTCCTTTTCCTCTGATTTTATCCTTCCTCTTAATGTGGCAATTAAATACCACTGATTAAGGCTCGCAAATGGAAAAAATTAGCAATACTCATAAGAAAATATTGTAAGGAATGGTACAATGGACCTAACAGCTCCTTCCCTCAGAGGACACTGAGAGATTAAGGAAGCATGAGAAAGCAAAAATAAATAAATAAACAAACAAACAAATAAATAAGGACTATTTAGAAATTAACAAAAATGTTAGGATTCAAGGCCCCAAAGAAGAAAAGAGGAAGAGTCTGTCTGTTAGAGTAACTGGGAAAATGCTGGGGAGGCTCCTGGACAGAATTTGTGAAACTCTGAGTTCTAGGCAAGCTTCAGTCTAAAGAGACTCCGGGTCACACAGTGCCAGAACCACCGCTGTGAGCAGTCACTGTTTCCTTTTAGAACAGAGAAGGTTAGTCAGGAACAGGATTCTTCTCTCTTTGAAGTTCTTCTGGGCAATTTCCCCCTTTCCTTTTCTAACATTTTTTACATTATTGCCTCCAAAACACACATTCTTTGCTACCCTGTGTTATTCAGTCACTTTCTTAAACAAACATTGAGTGCCACCTGTGTGCTAGGTAGGCACTGTACCATAGCCTGAGGATTCTGAGTCGAAGGGCCCATCCATTCCTGCCTAGATGCTGACAGCTCAGCAGGAAAACTAATCATTAAACAGTAGAAGACATGGTAGGAGGGAACGGTGAGCAAGTAGTCAGAAGAGAATTCACAGAGGAGGGCACTTCTGAGCTGGGTCTTGCAGGTAAGTAGGAAATGGTCAGGAAGACAAGGAGAAGTTAAAGTAATTAAGCTGCAAAGGCAGAGTTGAAAATGAGGGTCTTAAGAACTATGATTTCCTTTATGTTCCCCCCACCCAAAAAAGATGTTTTAAAAGGCATTAGATGGGTTGGTACATCAAAAGCTCTTAATTATTTTTCATTGATTGACTGTTGAGATTAGTTTGTAGTTTGAACATATGGTGTTTTCAATCATTAAAAAAAGTTAATTTGCTTATTATGAAATAGAGTCTCATTCTGTTTTCCAGCATTCTTCTAGAAACTGGAAGTCTGGATAATTCTTGCTTCAATCAGTGAGATTCCTATTCCCAAATGTGTTGAGAGTATATTATAGAGTTCAGTCAACCCAGCCACATGTAGGCTGCAAAGCTCCAAATCCAATTCCTAGCTTGCATCCTAAATTTTCTCTATTATTATTCAACCAAGAAATAGGTGGGTGGCTATTGACTTTTGATTATATTCACAAGCAAAATGCAAAGAATAAGCAGGCATAACAGATAAAGCATGTTACAGTCCAGAGCTCTCAAATTATTTCTATTAACAATTATGAGTTCAGTGGTCATGCTTCTTGGGGTACAATGGTCTCCTAACACTTGTACTGAGGATGTTATATTTTATTTCTATAAGGCTTCTAAGTGGGGTTATAACCAATGCCTTTGGTTATAACCAATGCCACCGTGTTAACCAGTTTTTTTCTCTATTATTGTTGACATCTATTTCATTGGCACCCCTGTTTATCAAATCTGGAATCTTTTTCAGCTACACACAAAGTACTTTCTATGTAAACAGTGGAACTCCCATCCTATCCTATATAATAAACGGCTAATATGCAAATTGTTACTACAGCGGGGAGTTGAACCAACCTGGAGTTAGATGTGCACTGACCACCAGGGGTCGGTGACGTGCCATAGGCAGTGGGTGGCAGTGGAGGCGCTGCCGGCCCCAATGGGCCCTGATGAGAGCGGGATTGTGGTGGGATGGTGGAGCAGGTGAGCAGGCGGTGCCAGGCCAAGGCAGATGTGAAGGGAGGCCCCAGCTGGTGGAGGCTGTGGCAGCAGGCGGCGGGCAGCTGGGGGAAGGGAGGCCCCAGCTGGCAGCTGCTAGGGACCCTATCCATGCACGATTTCATGCACAGGGCCTCTAGTGAAAAAATAAGAGGCTTTAAACTGGAGAATCGATGTATAAAGCATCAATCACTGATCTCAAATGTCTATAATCCCAAATCTAGCAATTGCTATTTATGTGAACCTGGGTTTTAGGTATTCAACTTATTTGTGCTTCAGCTTCCTTACATATAAATTGGGAATAATAATACTTTCTAGGGCTCTTGAACAGTTTAACATGATAACATATGTAATGTATATAGCTTAGTACAGAGCTGATCCTTAGATGGCACTCAATAAATGCCTATTTATTTTGTTGGCTTATGATATAATTTTTTAAAACCAACAATCTAAAGACACAGAATAAAATCTAATGCTAGGGCTTAATAAAAATGTCTTCTCCTTATGCTTATATTCATTAGTAACATAAATAATGCTTGAGATACAAGAGAAGAAACATCATTCAAAAATAAACATAATCAAATATAAAACACCCAAGTGAAATAAACTGTGATATTGATGAATAGTGAAAAAATATGTTTATAACATGCATCTTAATTGTGAGCTAATGAAAATAAAAGCAAATGTCATACATGGTTATTTTAACTGGAGTCTATATCAGGGTGGCTAAAAATAGTCAAATTTTCCTAAATAATTCTTCAGCATTCAATAAACATTTGGGTCAAAGTGCAATTTCCCCCATGCAATTCAAAGCAATAAAATCAACCTAGGTTTGGAGCAAACAAATATTTTGTTCGATGACTCCCACTTTCTATAAAGGCTTGCATAAGCCCACAGCTGAAGAATAAATAAAATGTAAGCATCTTAGGATCCAAAATAAAGAGAGACAAAGTTAATAGTATTTCAATTCATTAAATTGCTCCTGACAGATAACATAACACTTCCAACTGCTAATTAATGCCATTTTGAGACTCCAGGAGTTGACAAAAATGTTCACAGGGAAGTCCAATCTGTTTCTTTATGAAAACTATTTTTGGCCTAACATGCACAACAGGATAATTGAACAGCGACAGAAATTGGTGTCCAGCTGGCTCCACCAAAAGCTCAAAAACACCCACAAAACGCCTCTGTCTTTCCTCTAATGCCTGAGGGTGACTTTCAAGGGATGTTAAATATGAAATCTGCCGTCAAAAGCAACACAAATAATAACACACCTGACCCACTTTTTGCCTAAAACCAATTTTCCAGAGAATTTAGTTAAAAAGTAGACATAATAAAAGATGTCTACTGATGTGCCCTCATGTCAACATTTTTCAAAACCTGAGCCTGAGCAGTCTCTCTTCCAGGTTCCATTGCCCATAGTCAGTCACAGATATTTTCAGGGCATATAACTGACAAAAATGCCCCTGGAGATACCTCAGAATACAGTAAAAGAGACCATTTGGGTAACATTTTTTTCTTCACATTTTTCTTCAACCAGATTTGCTAAACCAAGGAAATGATTCTGATTTGCAAGACCATTAGCCATACTAACAAATTAATTTCGTCAATCACAGAAAAATGGGATGACATGGACTTTTTTTTCCATACTGAAAGTAAGTCCAAGGGCACTAGGGAAGAAGTGGAGGAAGGGTATTCTATTACACAAAAGACATTTTAGCTCCTGTGAGTACCTCATGACTCATAATGAGGGGAAGTAAGAAGTAGAAGACACATTTTCAGCACACATTTCAAAAATGCTTCAGCACATATAACTCTCATCAGTTTAAGTTATTAAAATCTGTGAGTGAATAAACCTTCCAAAAAACACACCCTTCCCTGTGCACAAAATGCCTCACACAATATTATCAAGAGCTCTCTAATGGTCAGTCAGGCTATGATGAATAAAAAAGACAAGGTGCATGTTTGCTGATGAACCACTAGACTTCAAATGTTTCCCAGCTAACAGAGTATTGGAAAACATTAGTGACAATATAAAACAGAACCACCCTGGCCGGCATGGCTCAGTAGTTGAGCAATCAACCTGTGAACCAGGAGGTCATGGTTTGATTCCCGTTCAGGGCACATGCCTGGGTTGTGGTTTGATCTCCAGTGTGGGGCATGCAGGAGGCAGCTGATCAATGATTTTCTCTCATCATTGATGTTTCTATTTCTCTCCCTTCTTCTCTGAAATCAATAAAAATATCTATCTATCTATATAAAAGCCTAAGTGACCGTTACGACCATTCGACCAAATGACCGGTCAACTGGTCGCTATTATGCACACTGACCACCAGGGGGCAGATGCTCAATGCAGGAGCTGCCCCATGGTGGTCAGTGTGGTCCCACAGCCAACTTCCTGCAGCCAGCCAACCTCTCGTGGTCTCTGCCCCTCTCTTCCCCCCACCCCCGCCCTGGCCGGCCCCAATCACTGGCCAGGCCAAGGTACCCCACCCATGTGCCAATTTGTGCACCAGGCCTCTAGTGTTTGTATATATATACCAACAACTTCATGAAGCTAAGATGCTCTACTCAAACTTTCCTGCATTTATGCCACCATCAGTCAGTCACAGCCTCTCATTTAAGATCTTAAATTAGTCATTCATTAACTCAACAGATACTATCCTGGGCAGTGGGGAGTGAACAGTGAACACAATTAGAGTGCCTATGGTCTGGAGCATTCTGTCTAGAGATAAAGACAAAAGAAGTAAACCGGCAAATATGACATGCAGTGACAATGGAGAGAAATAAGAAATTGTGAGTGTAAGTGCACACATGAGAGACACCAAAGCCACTGTGGGAGGAGGTCATGTAAGCTGGGTAATGAACAGGTGGTTGAAGGAGAGGCAAGAGAAAGGCTGTTATTAAGCAACTGAAACAGACATGAAAGAAAGAATGGTCGGTTCTCGCATTCTCGGGACCACCAAAGGTTCAGCAGGGCTGTACGTTTCCGTTGGGTAGACAAAAGAGTGGCGGAAGAGGTCAGCTTGAGTTAGATTTTAAAGGGTTGTGTGTGCCATGCCAAAAAGTTTAGACTTTTATTACAAGCAATGTAGAGAAATTTAAGGTGTTTTAAACAGGAGGATTACATAGTCAGATATTCATTTTAGAAAGATGACTGTTTGGATCTTGAATTTGATGGAGTAGATACCTGGAAAACAGTTTAAGAAAGATTGCAATAACCCAGGCAATAAATGATGATGGCTAGAAGAAAGCTGAGGCAGTAGAGTTCGAGAGAATGAAACGGAATCAAGATATATCAAGTAACCACATAATCACACAAAAAAATACAGGGAACAAAAAAAATTTTGAGAGATGGTTGGGAGACGATGTGTTCAATTTATAACAGGCTGAATTTAAGGTCAATATTAGCCCCTTATATGCAGTTAATCAGTGCATAGCAGTGAAATAACTATCTAGACCTCACAAGCAGGTCTGAGGTGGATCTAAATTTGGAAGACATCTCTAATGAAAATGATTACTCAAGCGGTGGCAGAAATAGCACAGGTAGAAAGTATAGAGTTAATAGAAAAAAGAGAAGATGTAACACTAAGGAACACCAACATTTTAGAAATGGGCATAGATAACTGAGCACAAAAATAGTTGAAGAAGAGATAGGAAGAAACTTAAAGAGTAAGTACAGAGAAAGCCAAGGACAAACATTTCAAGAAGGCAGTCATGGTCAAATTGGCAAATGCTGCCAAGTCATCAATTGAGATAAAGACAGAAAAGTGCAGTAGTTTAATAAAGAGGAGATGGATGATAGATGAGTTGGGGACCTTGGTTGTGCAAAGGCTCAAATGGACTGAACTAGGATGCATCTAGGAGGGAAGGAATTGGAGGTAATGGATATAAAGGACAATTGCATGAACTCTGAATGTCCACTTCTGGAAATTTATACCAATGGAAAAAAAATGTTAGATGTAGTACAATTTCAAGTGGTGATGAGCTCTAGAATGAAGCCAGGAGGATGGACGACTGCAGAAAAGTGAAGTGAGGTTCACTGCTATTGATGAGGTCAAGGAACCAAAAAGCTAGTATGTTGGGTGAATCATCTCTGTGGACACTGAAGTTACTCCAGATTTGGAGTAGCAGAGAGGCAAGAGCCAGAGAGCAAAGCTTTCACAGCATGAAAGATAGAAGGGCGGACCACTGCCCACAGCGATGAGGGGGTTTTATAACCAGGCAGCATGAGCCTCAGAGGGGAGGCACTGATACACAGAAGAATCATTATCTTTAAAATGCACAGGGGAGACAAAGGGGCTCCAACCCCAGCTCCTGACTCTGCGAACTTCATTCATTCAAAAAGTATTTCTTGAGTACCTGCTAGGCAGGGTCATGCTAGATCCTATGAAGATTCTCAGTGAACATAGTCACATCTGGTTTCTGCTCTCACAGAATCTTTAGTCTAGAGCAGTGATGGCGAACCTATGACATTGTGTTAGAGTTGACACGCGAATTCATTCTTTTGGTTTATTTTTCTTTGTTAAATGGCATTTAAATATATAAAATAAATATCAAAAATATGTCTTTGTTTTACTATGGTTGCAAATATCAAAAAATTTCTATATGTGACACGGCACCGGAGTTAAGTTTGGGTTTTTCAAAATGCTGACACGCCGAGCTCAAAAGGTTCGCCATCACTGCTCTAGAGGCTGATGGAAAAGTGGGAGCCTTGAGTAGGAGGAAGGTGCCAGTCAAGACCTAGTGGTAAAGAGCACTTCAACCGAAAAGGAGGGCAGAGGAAGGAACTTTTGTTTACGAAGGAACCAATTCACTAGAAGGCAGAGTGCACAGGTTTTGGAGGAAAAGACATGGCAGAGGCTGGACCAAGGGGAGAAAGCAGAGAGTAGGCTGGCTGCACAGAAGTAACTTACCTTGGAGAAACTTTCATTTTGAAAAGCAACTAAAATGTCAGGGGTGTGTAGCTTGGAGGAACTAGCTAACTGACCTTGGGGTTTCCAGCGGAACTAGTGCCAGATGAGCAGGTCCTGAATAATTGGGCCCTGGAAATCCAAGTGTAGGGCACAGCATTAGCTTCCCGAACCTGGTTCTATTTTACAAAACCAGCCTAAGACTGGTAAGACTGGGGACCCAGAGAATCTGAGTGCAGGACCATGGGAAGCATGAGGTATTCCCCAATGTCAGTTATAGAAACAGCCCCAGAGCTCAGAAAAAGCTGGACCTTTTTGCAAAGGGGGCAGCCAGTTCCAGACCATGTTTCTGAAGGAAGCCACTGACCTTGGTCCTCTGTATCTTTCTAACCTTTGTGTCGCCTTTGAGTGCTTGTCTTCATTATTTCCCACACCACATGTGACTCTTCCTTTGGGATCTAGTCTTGATACCTCCCTAATAAGCAATGAGTTCCCTTAATTTTATCAACTACCATGGTCTTGATAGTCACCCCATCCTGACACATTCTGGCCCGATCCAAGATGCTCATTTGCAGTAGTTGGCAATATATTTTCTTGACCTTCTCTTTGTTGCCTGAACACACACTAAAGAAAATAGTCCTTATCTTTCTCCTGAAACCCACCACTCTGCTCCTCTTTATAAAGCTTCTGTTACCCAGAGTTAGAAGACCTGATATAAAAAAAATGTATCACCATCTTTACCTAAATTCTAGAAGAAATGAAATTTCTGGCAACATCTTCATTAGCTTCATTTATCTTTTATTTCTCAAGATAAATCTCTGGCCACTATCTCTCCTCAGATGCCTTCTTATTTCTAGCTAATTTCCTCTCTAGAGACACAAAGAGTTCTTTTTTACTTACCTAATATTTTGATCATATCATGTTGCTATGAACTGAGTGCTGTGCACACTCTAAAATGCTTTTCAAATTAGATATTGTTATGAGTTAAGATGGCCCTCTGGGTCCTGTAGCTTCCTTCCTGGTTGTTTCAAAGCCATCTGCCAGTTTCCTGATTCTTTCTTTACTTCCTATAATCTTTCACTTTCCCTCATTCCAATCAAGCTAATCTTCTTTTGGTACTTTGTTTACTCCTTCCATTTCCATCTCCTTATCTCCTTCCCCACCCCACCGCAGCCGGCTGAGCATGATTCCCATTACGCATCACCACGACCTCTGTTTTCTCATATTCATTTTCACTCAAGTTCCAGCTAATACAAATAATTTTGCCATACCGGCTAGAAAATATGAACATGTGCCTCTGTCTCAAACACTTATCTGGGATATAGGTAAACAGAGAGCAAAGAAACACGGTGAACGAATGTTTAGTGCAGTCCTTAGAATAATATCAGCATTTACAGAAGGTGCAAAATAGGAAGAATCTGAACCATGAGAAAAATGTAAGCATTGGATTAGTTTCCTCTTAATTTGCATGCAGACCAAATCACAAGCAGCTGTTTTTATTCTTTGACCTTTGCATTCACACCTTCTGCCTGATAAACTTCCTTTTGCCAGTGCTGTCTCCCCATGGGTAACCATCCATTCGCTCCATTGCAACATATCACTCATTTCACTGTGGGCTCTGTGAGAGCTTCCACACTTGTCAGTCTTGTTTTCCCAGGCTACAAATTATCTGTGGGCCAAGTACAGTTACAAATGGCCTTCCCAAGCCTTGCTGGTAAGGAAAATAGATCATCTCTCTTCCTGTTTCCAAGTGACAAAACATAGAAGATTTCAAGATTGCGACAGAGTAGGTGGAAGCTACAATCACCTCCTCCAAGGACCAAACTGGGAGTACAGCTAAACTAAAGAACAATCATCCTGAGTAATCAACTGAAGACTAGTTGAAGAGAAGACTTATAACCAAGGATTTATAGAAGAAGCCATACTGAGACTGGCAGAAAGGGTGGAGATGTGAAAAGGGCTGGCCATGCTACCACAGGTAGTGGCTGAGGTTCTGGAGAGATACCTCAGCTGGAGGGGGTTTCCCCTGAGAAGCCATTTAAATTGAGATCTAAACCTCATGGGGCCTTACCCCCAAGCTGGTACCCAGATCACCAGAGCTGGGAAGAGGTGCTCACATAACATCAGGCTGTGAAAAGCAGTAGGGTTTCTGTCTTCTAGGGAGAGACAGAGTCTGCTGGAGACATGGGCACCACCTTAAAGGGCCAACCCACATAATTTTGTTCACAGCCACTCACTCTGGGCTCCAGTGCAGCGGGGGTAGGGGGAGGGTGGAGTGGACTATAGTCGCCTGAGAAGAATCTAGGTTTGTGGTTCTGGGGAGAAAGCTGGGAGCAGCTGCCAGGATCGCTATGCTGAGTCATTCTCCAATATGACAGTTAACATCTTTCTTGGGTGGAGCACTCCCCTCCATGTGGCATCAGCCTGGGGAAAAGCAATTACCCCACCCTCTGGACTCCCTGTTGTCTGACCCTGCAGAGCTCAGGCTCTGGTGAGGAGACAGCTGCCTTTGCCCAGGGATATTTTTAGGGGACCCAGCTCAGGTGATCAAGGAGACTGTGCCA
>NW_005871180.1:567050-606963 GCF_000147115.1 Myotis lucifugus
TGCCTGATAGGGGGAGCTCCCCCAACCCCCCTGATCACCCTGCGGCTCTGTGTGTGACAGGGTGCGGCGCCCCAACGCCCCCCCCCCCCCATGGGCCCTGCTCTGTGTGTGACAGGGTAGAGCCATAACCTCCCCATCAGCCCTGCCCTGAGTGTGACAGTGGCGGCGCCCCAACCCCCTGATCGGCCCTGCTCTGTGTGTGACAGGGGGGAGCTCCTCAACCCCCTGATTGGCCCTGCTCTGTGTGTGACAGGGTACGGAGCCCCAACCCCCTGATGGGCCCTGCTCTGTGCATGACAGGGGGCAGCGCCCCAAACCCCTGATTGGCCCTGCTCTGTGCGTGAGAGGGGGTGGCACTGCAACCTCCCTATTGATCCTGCCTTGAGTGTGACAGGGGGCGGTGCCCCAACCCCCCAAATGGCCCTACCCTGAGTGTGACTAGGGGTGGCATCGCAACCTCCAAATCCGCCCTGCTCTGTGCATGACAAGGGGCAGCGCCCCAACTCCCCAATCGGCCCTGCTCTGAGCCCGACCAGGGGCTGCACCTAGGGATTGGGCCTGCCCTCTGCCACCCGGGAGCAGGCCTAAGCCAGCAGGTCATTATCTCCCGAGGGGTCCCAGACTGCAAGAGGGCTCAGGCCGGGCTGAGGGATCCCCCTCTCCCCCCCTCAAGTGTACAAATTTTTGTGCACCGGGCCTCTAGTCTATATATAAAAGCTTAAGATGCAAATTGTCCCCTTGGGAGTTCTACCAGGAGACCGTGAGTTTGATTGCTTGCTATGGCATATGCTGACCACCAGGGGGTGGTGTGAATGAAAAAAGGCCCTGGCCAGAAGCTGGGGAAGGGAGGCCCCGGCCAGCAGCCAGAAGGCCCCGATCGGCCCTGATTGCCAGCCACGCCGAGGGACCCTATCCATGCATAAATTTCATGCACCAGGCCCCTAGTTTATAATAAAAACTCTCAGCAGCTCTAGCTGGTTTGGCTCAGTGGATAGAGTGTCAGACTATGGACTGAAGGGTCCTGGGTTCAATACTGGTCAAGGGCAAATGCCAGGGTTGTGGGCTCAATCCCCCAGTTGGAGGCATGCAGGAGGCAGCTGATTAATGATTCTCATCATTGATGTTAACACAAACATTCTGCCAGGATGGAAATAACTGAAGTGTCAGATAATGTGTTTTTAAATAAATGAACTCAAATATTTATTCTATTATTCATAATTTATATAACACTTTTGGAGCACCTACCAAACTTAGGTAATACTATAGGTCCTGGGGATACAACAACATTAAAAAAAAAAAATCTTTGGCCCTGGCTGGGTAGCTCAGTTAGTGTTGTCCCCATACACCAAGGTTGCAGGTTTGATTCCCAGTCATAACACATACAAGAATCAGCCAATGAATGCATAAGTGGAACAGCCAATCAATGTTTATCTCTTTCTCTCTTTCTCTCTCTCCCTTTCCTCTCTCTAAAATCAATAAATAAAACATAAAAAATAAATTTTTATAAACCTCTGATGTTTTGGTGGCAAATGGACAATAAACAGAAATATTGAGTTCTAATAGAGAATCCTTCTACTTTAGTCTCTGGAGGCTATGATAGTTAATATTTTTAAATTTTATTTTTCAATTACAGTTTACATTCAGTATTATTCTATATTAGTTTCAGGTGTACAGCATAATGGTTAGACAATCATATACTTCACAAAGCTTTCCCCCAGATATTTCTAGTAACCATCTGGCACCATACATAGTTATTACAATATTATTGACTCTATTCCCTAAGCTGTACTTTACATTCCTGTGACTATTTTATAACTACCAATTTGTACTACTTAATTCCTTCACCTTTTCACTCAGTCTCCCAACCACCCTCCCATCTGGCAACCATCAGTCAGTTCAATGTATCTATAAGTCTGCTTCTGTTTTATTTGTTCATTAATCTTGTTCTTTAGATTCCATATAGAAGTAAAATAATATGGTATTTGTCTTTCTTTGAATGACTTATTTCACTTAGCATATTACCATCTAGGTTTTAAGGTCACAAACAGTAAGATTCATTCTTTTTTATGGCTGAGTAATATTCCATTGTACATAAGTACCATATCTTCTTTATTCAGTCTTTTGATGGGAACTTGTGTTGCCTCTTTATCTTGTAAAGAAAGCTGCATTGAACATAAGGGTGCATATATTCTTTCGAATTTGTGTTTCAGATATATACCTAGAAGTGGAATCACTGGTCATAAGGCAATTCCATTTTTTATTTTTTGAGAAGCCTCTGTACTGTTTTCCACAGTGGATGCCCAATCTACATTCCCACCAACAGTGCAGGAGGACTCCCTTTTCTCCACATCCTCGCCAACATTTGTTGTTTATTGATTTATTGATGATAGCCATTCTGACAGGTGTGGAGTTATATTTCATTGTGGTTCTAATTTATATTTATTTGATGAGTAGTGTGTGATGGTAAATTTTATGTGTCAACTTGGCTGGGCCACAGTGCCCAGATATTTAATCAAATATTATTCTGGATGTTTTTGTGTGGGTGGTTTTGGATGATATTGATATTTAAGTTGGTAGATGTTGAGTAAAGCAGGTTATTGAACATAATGTGAGTGGCTTCATCTTATTAGTTGAGGAGCTTAATAGAACAAGACTGAATTCCCCTAAACCAGCAGTTCTCAATCTGTGGGTCGAGACCCCTTTGGGGGTCAAACGACCCTTTCACAGGGGTCGCCTAAGACCATTGGAAAACACATATATAATTACATATTGTTTTTGTGATTAATCACTATGCTTTAATTATGTTCAATTTGTAACAATAAAATTGGGGGTCACCAGAACATGAGGAACTATATTAAAGGGTCACGGCATTAGAAAGGTTGAGAACCACTGCCTAAACAATAATGAATTCTGCCAGCAGATGATAGCCTTGGGACTTGAACTACAATACGGGCTCTTCCTGGGTCACCAGCTTGATAGCCCATCCTGAAGATTTTGGACTTGCCAGCCTCCATAATCACATCAGCCAAGTTCTTATATACACATTCCACAATCTCTCTCTCTCTCTCTCTCTCTCTCTCTCTCTCTCTCTCTCTCACACACACACACACACACACATTCTATTGATTCTGTGTTTCTGGAGAGCCCTGACTAATTGACTAATACAGGGATATTTTTATTTTGATGGAAAGTTTACAATCCTAGGATACCCATACTCATACTCATTTCTATGTTGGCATCAATTGCATACTTCCCAGGGCTGATGGTGGAGGGATTTAATCCTGTATCTCCCCTGATGACCTTCAGGATATACTCTGGGCATGCCCCTACCTGGGTTAACAGCCATCATGGTCAGCCTGACCTTGGAAGCCCCACCTTTGGGACTGTCTTCAATTCTGTTCATTCTTAGTGTGTTCTCTGAGAAATAACCTGGTCAGCTGGCTCTAGGTCACCTGGGAAGTCTGTGTTTTTCTCCACCACAGTTTTAATGCAGCCATTTTGGATTTTCTTCCAGGATTAAAAAAAATCAACCTTTAGATCTGAGCAACACCAGTTTGGATCCTATACTGCGGTCATGCAAATGTCAAAAGCAGCAGGAAAGTGCCACAGTAGGAAATGGCATTCAATCCTGCCCCAGGGACCGTACGCAGGCCACCTAGCAGCTCTTGTACTTGTTAACTGGAAACCTTGGACACCACAAAGGCCTGCTTCTGTCTTTAAGCCCTTAACCAGTTAACTGCCATGCGTCCAAAAGGGAAACCACATGCTACGATATTTTGAATTTAATTTTAAAAATCAATTTACAATGAATATTATAAAAATAAATATATTACTCACAATTCAGGTGTTCTTGAATATTTTCAGCTGAAAATTCTCACGAAAAATGATTTTAAAGTTGGTCAGGGCTGCCACTTAGTGAAAATACTTATTTTTTATAGACGCGCGTGGTGTGTGGGGAAGGTTTTGTTGGTAAGCGTCTACAGACGCTTAATTAATTCTAAGGCAGTCTCTTCCCGTTAGGCTGGGTTTGGTCCAGGCACTTCAGGCACTTCCACATGGCCTCGGCTTTGCTCGTGCTTTCGCTCTGCATGGAATGCTTTCTTCCATTTTTTCTACCAGAAAACTATCTACCTTCCAGCCTTGCCTCAAATGTTATTATTTTTCTTAAGTCTTTCCTGACCCCCTGCTAGGGAAAATTAATTATTCCTTTAACTGCCAGAGACATTTATATTTCTTTTGAAGATCAAATAGGACACATAAAGATATGGTCACATTAACCAAATATTTAAACATCAGCCCAGTGAGAGCTGTTCTAGAAAACTAGTCTAAATAGGAGACGGTGCAAATTTTACTGGTTATATTTTATTCTGCTTTTAGTAACAGTCTCTATAAATGCAATTTGTAAATAAAGATTCACAGCACTTAACAGCTCAGAGGGCTGCTTTTCAGAGGTTAGTTAACACATAAATTGGCCATAATCCTCAAATACAAGAACTCAAAAATATAAAAACTCATAGTACAGTGTTCATGACATAGGTGCTGGTCATTTCTCTCAATATAGCTCCATATTGTAATTGTTTGTATTACAGTAATCCTCATTACCTCTATATTTTAGATCCCTCATCTTTTAACAACAAATGGAATTGTGCCGTCTTGAAAACAGTTTAAGCAACTATCAATTTATTCCAGTGGAATGTCTTAATAAAATGTCCCCTCTTGCTGTGAATTTTCAAAACTAACACATGTCAAATCCATTTAAATGCCAGAGTTTTCCCCCCTCAGGCTGGTTTCAGCACATATCATGTGCTCAACTTAGAGGTGAACTGCTCAAGAAATAATAAAGCTGAGCTAACCATGGAAATAAATGTTAGATGGGATTACCAACAGACTGCGGTAAGAACCTCCATAAACACTCACTTAATTTTTCAAAGTTCATCTGTCGCCTGGGGCCTCCAGGAGGCAGTTTCAGTTTTGTACTTGGCTTAGCTTTTAGGTTCCTTGTGTAGGTAACAATCAAACATAACGTAAAGGTGATAAAATAATCTTACTCTGACTGAAGCTCCTGGAAGTTTGTGTTTTTCTCCACCTCACAGCCATTTAAAAAATATATTTTTATTTATTTCAGAGAGGAAGGGAGAGGGTGAGATAGAAACATTAATGATGAGAATCATTGATCGGCTGCCTCCTGTACGCCCCCTACTGGGGATCGAGCCTACAACCTAGGCATGTGCCCTTGATTGGAATCGAACCTAGGACCCTTTGGTTCACAGATCAACGTTCTATCCACTGAGCAAAACCAGCTAGGGCTCCACCACAATTTTAATAGAGCCATTTTGGATTTTCTTCCAGGATATCTACTCATTACTGTTAACACTTCTGGACAGATTCTGCACTTTCTAATCTCCTTTAGTAGTTGGCACATCAAAATAACTGCCCCGTCTACATTTGGTCAAGAATGGGTCCCTGCCTGGAGCTCCTTCCATCTCTCCCAAACACTGGCCTTGATGTCACATGATGATAATGGCAAATCCAGTGACCATTACTCTGTGTGATTACCACTCTGGTCCAAGTCATTATTGCCTCTTACCTGGACCATGGCAGCAGCCCCTAACCGGTCTACCTTCCCCCACAGTCAGTTCTTCACAGAACATCAGTAATGGTTTAAAGCATAAAGCATATCACTTCCTTGCTCAAAGCCATCCCAAAGTTCCTCATTACATTCAAAAGTGTTTTGGTTTTTTTTTGGGGGGGGGTGCAGATTAGAGGGAATTTTAGTTGTCCCCTAACAGATTATGACCTCCATTAATGTGGGGATTTTTTTGCCTGTTTCATTCACTTCTATAGGTTATCCCCCAAAAAATGTATCCACCTTTTAATAGCTGATAGCTCAATTTTGAAAATGCAATGTATTTTAATGAACACTGCCTTTATAATAATTCAAAGAGTGTGTATACATTTTTTTGGAACACCCTATATATCCAGTGCCTAGAACTGTGTCTGTCACATACTAGGTGGTACATAGTAAATATGTGTTGAATTAATCAATCAAATTACCTATCCATAAACTTCTGCAGTTCAAGAAAAGAAAGGCGAAGTATAATGGCTTTAAAGAAAATCCTCTTATTGCCTCCTTACCATGCTCTCTCTCACACAAACCTCAAGAAACAGAAACATTTTTTAAGAATATTTACTTTTTGAGTCCAATATGACATGAGAAATGATTGAGCAAGAACCAGATGACAAGATATGAGCATAGCAAAATTAAATATGTAGTAATTGAAATAAAATTAGTAGGCACACATAAAAATCAATTTATAATTGTAGAGAATAAACTTGAGAAGCACTCTCAAAATAAAGGCCAAATGAATAAAATAACTAAAAATATGCACAAAAGGAATGACATTATTTGAAGGACCAATAAAAGAACAAATGTATGGATGAGAAGCAATAATAGGAGGTATGAAAGGATAAAACATTCCAGACCTGAAAAAGAACAGCTGAGATTAGAAATTGATAGCTTAACATCTTCCAGAGAAAGTTAATAAGCAGAAATAAATATTATGGCATAGCCTCATAAAATTTTAAACTCAAGAATTTTTTAATGAGTTCTAAAAACAGCCAAACTGGGGGTGTGGGATCAACTACAGTTTCTTTTCCAATATCTCCCCTATAATATTAAATGCCAGGCATCAAGGCAGTTTATAGTGCATGGAGAGGGAAAGTTTATGATTTAAGGATTTATAAATATCCATGTGCTATTCATATGTTAGAACAACATATGTTAAATAACCACACCTGCAAATGAAGACTGTTATAAAAAAATATCAGCTAGGACTTGAAAAAAGTCCTATAAATTTACCACCCTATAAGTTTTCTACAAAAATTGACTGAAAAAATATTCCAGGTCACCAAGAGATTAATAAAACTTTGAGCTAAAAAAATGGAGACATTTAATAGAAAATAACTGTCAGTAAGCATTGAAACTAGTTAACTGCTTGGAGATCATGAAATAAATACATTAACTGCTATGAGAAAAAATAATATATTCTTAAAAATATAATTTTAACTATTACAACTATAGTAACTAAAACACTGCAAAATATATTTATTTAAAAAGATGACTAGTAAGTATTAGTAGAATCTAAAAGAGACTATCTTCAATATATATTATTTGAGAATAAGTCTAATAAATGATGTGCAAGAAATGCATGGAAAATTTATAACACTCTTTTGAAAGACAGTGAAGATTCAAATAAAGGGAAAGAAATACCGTGTTCCTGGGTGAAAATATTTAATTTTGTAAAGGTGTCAATTAAATGCAATTCAATCAAAATCCCAGGAAATTTTTTTATGGAACTTAAAGGGAATAAAAAGGTAGAGGGATTTGTACTACCAGATCTTAAGACTTATTATAAAACTGCAGAGGTTAATTACCATAGAGTGGCACTGAATTAGGGATAGATAAATGAAACAAAATAGAGATGATACCCGAGCCACTCATATATGAAAATGTGATGTATGACAGAGGTGGCATTGCAGATCACAAAAGAAAGGACAGATAATTTATAGATGATGCTAAGACAACTGGTTACCCATATGGGAAAAATAAAATCGAATTCCACGTCATACCACACTTATCACATCACAGCATGCACACCACATACACCACACTACATTCACCACACCACACACACCACATTCACCACACTAGGCATATCATTCCACTCACACCATTCTCATCACATTACACACTTCACACCCACCACACCATACCATGCACACCATATACACCACACCACACTCACCAAACTACACATCACCCACCACACCATACCATGCACACCATATACACCACACCACACTCACCAAACTACACATCTTACATTCACACCACACCACACTCACCCTACCACACACTGTACCATACACACCACACTCACCACACTGTATACCTGACACTCACACCACTCCACACTCATCCTACCACACACCATACTACACACACCACACTTACCATACTACAAAGCTTACACGCACAGCACACCACGCACACCACACTACACTTACCACGCAAAAGGATTAAAGACTTGAACATAAAAGTCAAAACTAAAAAACTTAAATACATATAGGAATATTATTATGGTCTCAGGTGGGAAAAACTTCTTAAATAACATGCAAGAAGAGGTAATGAAAAATACATTTAACTAGCTTAGAGTTAAGAACTTCTGTTCATAAAAAGATGTCATTAAAAAACTCTCATACATTGCTAGCTGAGCAGTAAAATGGTATGGCCTCTTTGGAAAACAGTTTAGCACTTCCTTAAAATGTAAATATATGCCTACCGTATACCCAGCCATTCCACTCCTAGGTATTTACCCAAGAGAGAAGGAAAAACATGTTTACACAAGGCTTGTATGAACAGCCTTTTTGGTTTTGTTTGTTTTTTTGTCTGCTAATATGGAGTCTTTTTTTTTTTAGTGTTTTATTTTTAAAATCTTTATTGTTGAGAATATTACAGGTGTCCCCCTCCCCCGCCCAATTGCCCCCCACCACCTGGTTCCTGCGCAGAGCAGGCCTTCACCACCCTATTGTCTGTGTCCATAACTAATACATATATGCATATAAGATCTTTGATTAATCTCTTCCTGCCCTCTCATCCCTTCCCTTGGAGATTCGTCAGTCTGTTCCATGTTTCCATGTCTTTGATTCTATTTTATTCATCAGTTTATTTTGGTCATTAGATTTCTTGTTCATTTATTTTTATATTCAATTGTTTGTAGATATGTATTTATTGCCATTTTATTGTTCATATTTCCTCCTCCTCCTCCTCCTCTTCCTCCTCCTCTTCCTTCTTCTTCTTCAAGAATACCCTTCAACATTTCATGTAATACTGGTTGGTGGTGATGAACTCCTTTAGCTTTTCCTTATCTGTGAAGCTCTTTATGACCTTCCATTCTGAACAATAGCTTTGTTGGGTAGAGTAATCTTGGTTGTAGGTCCTTGCTATTCATCACTTTGAATATTTTTTGCCAATCCCTTCTGGCTTGCAAAGTTCCTGTTGAGAAATCAGCTGACAGGTGACTGGGGAGGCTGATCCACTGGGCCCGATGGGACACCCACTACCCAAGGCCACTCTGCCAATTCCAGGAGACATAGCAGCTCTATTTAATACATAAAAACAAACACAGAGATGCAACCAAAAATGTGGAGACCAAGAAACATGTCACAGATGAAAGAAATGGAAGGAAGCAAACTACTGGATACAGATTTCAAAACAATGGTTATAAGGTTGCTCTAGGATTTTAATGAGAGCTTCAAGGGACTAAGTGAGACTTTCAAGATTTGTAGAATTTCAAAGACATGAAAAAAGACCAGTCAGAAATTAAGCATACATTAACTGAAATAAAGAATAATTTACAGGGATCCAATAGTAGAGTAGAGAATTCTGAGAATCAAATCAACAATTTGGAATATGGGGAAGCAAAAACCACCCAATCAGAAGAGAGAAAAGAAAAAAAAATCCAAAAATGTGAAGATAGTGTAAGGAGCTTCTGGGGCAACTTCAAGCATATGTGCAGGAAGCCACCATTGTCTTCACTAGCAGAGAAGTACAAACAAGGATCCTGGAACACTGGTGAACCTTGAACCCATGGCAAGGGCCAGAGTTGTGCACCGATTGTCTAGTCCAGACAATGGGGGCTCAAGTTATTTCCTGATCAAATAGTCTCAGAGTAAACCCTTCTAATATCTACTGACCTTTAAGATAGTCTGTCTGTTAACACAATTACCTGCCTGCCTAAGAGCTAGATGTGTATCCAAAATTAAATAAAAGGTTGGCGAGGCCTGGACACCAGTGGAAATTCTTTCTCTTGCATTGGGCTTGCTCTCCTGGCCCCCAATATTTCCAACTGATTATTTCTTGTTTTGTCTCTTTCATTTGCGTGTGGCTTCTTCTCCAGATCCTGAATCCTGAACCACATGGGACGTGGGGGAACATTCACATCTGGCACCTCAACGAGACATCTGGAGGAGAAGACTGACTAGAGCAGTGGTTCTCAACCTGTGGGTCGTGACCCTTTTGGGGGTCAAACGACCCTTTCACAGGGGTTGCCTAAGACCATCGGAAAACACATATATAATTACATATTGTTTTTGTGATTAATCACTATGCTTTAATTATGTTCAATTTGTAACAATGAAAATACATCCTGCATCTCAGATATTTACATTTCGATTCATAACAGTAGCAAAATTACAGTTATGAAGTAGCAACGAAAATAATTTTATGGTTGGGGATCACCACAACATGAGGAACTGTATTAAAGGGTCGCGGCATTAGGAAGGTTGAGAACCACTGGCCTAGAGCGGGGGAAAAAAAACGAAGAAGAATTCATCGGATAGGTGGGGATATTCACCGCATGCAAAGCCCACGGTCAGCTGAAGAAATCGTGATCTGTAAGTAGGGTGGGAACGTGTCTTCTTAGCCAGGCTAATGGGGCAGAATTCGGTTAAAAAATAAGAAACTTTATTGTAGACTTTTGGTTTGCACGCTTAAGGAATTAAGTTTCAGAAGGTATTCTCTTACAGTTTTTGCTTGATGTTATACAACATAACCCTTGGTTTCCTGAAGAAGGTACATTAGGTCTTGAATGTTGGGAAAGAGTTGGTCAAATCTTGGAAAAAAGCTCAGCAGCAGGGAAAAAACTTGCCTCCAAACGGTTTCTCCTTGTGGAACATGGTATTGCATTTGCTAGAGCCTTTTAAAGAGGCTAAGGAGGATAAACCTGGCTGAATTATCAAATAACTTATGAAATGTTAGCAGGGCTGGGACAGTATAATGACGTGCAAAATCAGCTAAATTATGTGAAGAAAGCTTATAAGCAAATTAGACTTTGTGTAAAAACAGGACATTTTAAAAAAGAATGTAGGCAACCGAGAAGGAACAAGGTGGCGCTCCAGGGAAAGGCATGAGCAATCTGCTCCCTGATTCGATCAATGCAGATTCAACCTCTTTTATGTCCTAGATATTGAAAAGGAAATTATTGGGTACTTATCTATTAATTATTGTTTTTCTTTGTTGTTTATTGTTAGTTTATTAAGCATGACTTTAATTTAATAAGAAAGAAATGATAAATGACCAGGCCATTGCTGAGTTTCCCCAGAACAAAAAAAGAATGCAGGAGTGGGGAGAAAAAGAACATGAGCTGAGCGGTACACGTGGCCAATAATACAGGTTATAGAAAATTCCCTAGAAAAAGGGAAATAATTTAAAAAGTTACTAGGCCTTTGGCAATCCTGTAAAATAGGTGCCCACTCTCAAGAGTGTTATTAAGTCTCATTTTTGCCGTGTTTTATTTCCCAGTCCATCATTTGAAATTTAGACAAATGAAACATTTCCCAGAATTTGGGGATGCACCTGGGTTTTCTGTAACCATGAATAGAAAAGCAAACGTGAGAAAACAGGCGCGTTCCACCCGAATTTGGGTGACTTCTTGAGCCCCAATCTCCTCACGGATGCTACAGAATAACCCAGACTGTTTTTCTTTTAAAAGATGGCAAAAAATGACACAAAGAAAATATACAGGCTATATTTGGACAATAAGATTACTGTTTCCATAATAATAGGTAATTTTAAAATAATGTACCATATTCCAAGGTTGCCTCCCAAATCTTGGGGGCACTCCTGTTTTGCCACAAAATAAAAATAAAAATAAAATAATATAATACTTTAACATTAAAGCCACTAAAAATCACTAAGTTACCTCTGTTACAAAATTTGCCCAAAGAAAATGCTTTGGTGGTAATTGGCTTTGAAATCTTAAGGTTGTTAGAACATAAATAATAAAAATAACTAAAATAAAGAATTTGTGGTAAAGCTTTTCAGTAATAATATATTAATGATAAAGGGCCAGTCGCTCTTCTCCCTGCAGAAGTGGAGAAGCCAGAGAAGCCAGAGGGAGCAACAGAAACCTTACCTGTTATCACTAAAGGAAAAATGTGGCGGTTTTAAGTCCCCTCCCCCTGCCTTCTCGCCAGAAACATAGTTTGACAAAGCCTTTGGTAACTTAAGACTTTAGAACATTGCTAAATTAAATAATAAAAATTATTAAATATCTACGTATTTTAAAATGACAAAAATACTAAAATATTAACCTGAGTTTACCTCAAAAAAAAATCTAGAGGATAGAATTGAATCTATTAATTGAATATCTATATTTTTTGAAATTTATTCTTAAAAATATAAAGGTTTTACTAATCAAGAAATGCTTGACTTGCCAGCTCTAAAAGTTTAAGGTTCAAATTAGATTGGGAGAAATTATATAGTTGTGGTAACTAAATGCCTAAAGTATAGGAATTTATTTTTGAGAAAATAATGTTTGTGTTTCCTCTGAAATAATTAGGAATTCAAAATCTGTTGCTCATTGGTCTAATTAAAAAAGAGGATTAATTCTGTGATCCCAGTTTAATTTTTTAATACAAAAACCAGTTTAAATTTAATTAATATCTTTTAATAATTATAAAAAGTATATAATCTTTAAATATATATTTGATGGTCTTTCCAAGTTAAATTTCAAGGCTATAACCGAGGGATTATTTTTGGAAAACTCCAAGGGCTCAGAGTGATTCAAAGAATTAGTTCTCTCTTCTTAAAGGAAATATTTTAAATTTAGCCAATCTAATATACTTGAAATCACATGGAAAGCTTTATCAAATGAAAATTAATAACTACATTTTACTAATATACATATACTTTAAATGTTATGAAGGTTTTGGCCTCTAAGGAGGCCAAAATAAAGTAACAAAATATTTCTTAAAATTCAACAACAGAATTTTAAGACGGAATTTTAATTACAAAAGCTCCCAGCCACCTGCATTTTAATTAGGCTGGAGGTGGGGCAGCGTTTGTGCCTTGTGAATCAGATGTAAAAGTTTACTAAATTTACTTGCTTTGCTTTTTAAATAAAGATACCTACTTTACTTTATAAATTATAATCAAGATTTCATATAATTTCAGCTAAATGAAAAGCCTATATTTTTATAAACAATTAAATTCTAATACATCCCTCTGAAAGTTACTGAAACCTCCCATAATCCCTCTGTATATGCAAATAAGCCAAAGTAAATACTCTTTAAAAATATAATTCTAAGCTTAATAAAAAGGAGAAATTTAAAAATCTTGAAATCTCTTCTGCTAATATTTACAGGGTAAACTAAAGACTGTTGTGAAAATACTAAATCTGACAATAAATGAAAAATGACTTGAAATATATGGTTTTGCTGCAGTATTTGTTAAAATCTCAAAAAGCAACCATGTTTGTTACATTTGTTGCTTGGTGTAAAAAAGAAATAAAATTGTCTTTTAAAAGAAACTCTCTAAGCGTGTCCTAATAATTGCTCTGGAAGGAAATAAAGAAAGGTTTCCTTCAAACATCTGAAGAACTATAATTAAAAATCAATATATTAGGCCTCAAGAAGAAAAGTAAGTAATTTGTGTTTTTACCTCCCTGACAAAATTTATGTAAAGTTACTCAAGGACTAATTGCAAAAATTTAATTAATGTCATTTACTGTCCATAACCTAGGACAAGTAAAGTTAAAAAATAAACCTTATTTCAGATTGGTTTAAATTGGCTAATTAAAATAAATCAGTATTCATAAAAACTTTTTTTGTACTGGGCAGGAAACTGTTCCTGAAGCATTAACTATTTTTTTTACTAATGGTTTATCTCATAGTTCAAAAATTGCTTAACATGCAATGAATCCAAAGCAGTCATATTTCTTACAACAACAAAAAAATTAAAATTAAGAAGTTATCAAGACTGCATTGCAAGATTTCCAAAAGCCTCTTAATATTATTTAAATCAAAAAAGAAGGGGGATAGTGGAATAACCCCCTGTGAGTAAATTACACCAAGAACATTTTTTACTTTCAAAATTATTTTTCACTTGTAATGCTGAAGACAAGACATCCATGAAAACACACATGGTGTCAAAATAAGCCAAAGGAAAATGGTTTGGGCACATTGAAAAGAAAGTATCCCAAGTCTAGTTTATAGAAAGATTCCTTTATTAGCCTTTGGTAGAGAATATGTTTGTATATTTCCAGAAAACTCCTCCAAGCCCGTGTGGATTCCTGCAACAACGGGTCCCAGAGAGGAACTGACCAGATTGCTCCAGCCACGAAGACAAGAGGAGAAACAGTCCAGAGATAGAGATGGTGAAGACGCCTTGCCATACTGACAGTCAGCAGCTGTGTGTCACTGCATGTTGCCCAGGACCAAGCCAGAGAAGGTCGGACCTGCATTGCCACCGTTTGTCCACCATCCAAAACTAGAATATCATTGCTGGCATGTACACATAAGGAACTGTTGGACATTGAAATTGGGACTCAAAAAACTGTTGGCTCAGAAAGAAACTTATTGCAGGCTGATTCCTTAGATGCCTGGCAGCAATTTAAAAATGACATGACATTTGCCTCTCAGCATAACCACTATTGCTTGTCTCATTTTTGTTCTCATATGTTTATTTCTAGTCTTCAGATGCAGAATGAAGAGTCTTAAAATGACTCGAGCCCTTCAGGTGGCATTCACTTTTTAAGAGTTGCTAAGGAAAAGAAACGGGGGAGATGCAGGAAGCCACCCATTGTCTTCACTATCAGAGAAGTGCAAACGAGGATCCCGGAACGCTGGTGAACCTTGCAAGGGCCAGAGTTGTGCACCGATTGTCTAGTCCAGACAATGGGGGCTTAAGTTATTTCCTGATCAAATAGTCTCAGAGTAAACCCTTCTAATATCTACTGACCTTTAAGATAGTCTGTCTGTTAACACAATTACCTGCCTGCCTAAGAGCTAGATGTGTATCCAAAATTGAATAAAATGTTGACGAGGCCTGGGCACCAGTGGAAGTCCTTTCTCTTGCATTTGGCTTGCCCGCCTGGCCCCCCAATATTTCCAAATGATTATTTCTTGTCTTGTCTCTTTCATTTGTGTGCGTCTGCTTCTCCAGATCCCAAACCCTGAACCACGCGGGACGTGGGATCTTTCACAGTACTAACATTCACATTATGGGGGTGCCAGAAGAAGAGAGAGAGCAAGAGATTGAAAACCTATTTGAGGAAATAATGACAGAAAACTTCCCCTACCTGGTGAAAGAAATGGACTTACAAGTCCAGGAAGCGCAGAGTCTCTCAAATAAGAAGAACCAAAGAGGCCCACACTAAGACACATCATAATGAAAATGCCAAAGGTTAAAAACAAAGAGAGAATCTTAAAAGCAACAAGAGAAAAGCAGTTAATTACCTAAAAGAAAGTGCCCATACAACTGTGGGCTGAACAGCTTTTTTTTTAATAGCCTAAAACTGAAACAACATAACTGCCAACAGTTATGGATAAGCAAATTGTCATATATCCATATAATTTAGTACTCATCAATACAATGAATTAAATATTGACATATTAACAAAGCTGAATCTCAAAATAATTACGTTGAGTGAATAAAATCAGATAAAACTAGATGCATATAGTATGATTCCATTTATACAAAACTCTAAAAAATATAAACTAATACACAGTGTCAGAAAGCAGATCAATGGATACTTAGAGATGAGGAATGTGGTAGGACACAAGAGAGAAATTGGAAGAGGTGTAAGGGAACTTTGGGGGGCCCTGAATAAATTCACCATTTTGACTGTGCTAATATGTGTATCGATGTCAAATATTATTTGTGTATTTAAATCTGTGCGTTTTCTTTCTTTCTTTAATTTTTAAAAATTGATTTCACAGAGAGAAAGGGAGAGAGAGAGAGATAGAAACATCAATGATGAGAGAGAATCATCGGCTGCCTCCTGCACACCCACTACTGGGACGGAGCCTGCAACTTGGACAGACGCCCTGACCAGCGATCGAACCGTGACCTCCTGGTTCATTGGTTGATGCTCAACCACTGAGGCACACCAGCTGGACTGTGCAGTTTATTATATGTAAGTTATAACTCAATAAAGCTGTGTTTTCATAAAAGATACATAAACTGAAAATACAAACCAAAACCTAGAAGATATCTGCAATACATATAATCATAAAAAGAATAGTGTGCATAATATATTTTTAAAAAAAACACACATCCTTGAAGCCAATGAGAACAAAACAAATAATCCAATAGAAAAATGGGCAAAAGATAAAAACAGGCATTTCTCAGAAGAGGGACCACAACAGGTAAATAAACATATAAGAAAATATCAATCTCATTCGTAGTCAGGAAAATGTAATTTTAAAATCATGATATACATTGAACTTCCATAACTATAAACATTAAAAAGTATAACAATACAAAGTGTAGGCAAGGCTGCAGATCCATAGTAACACATCACTGGAGAAGGTATGCCACTTCGAAATACAAGCTAGCCTTTATACTTTAAAATTGAAGCTCTAAAAATAAATAAATAAAATTGAAGTTTTTCATATACTGTAACCCAGTAATTCTGTTACCAGAAGCACATGTTAGGGAAATTCTTGCATGTTACTAAACACTGACAGTTACACTCATAGAAGCAATTTTTATAACAGTAACACACTGGGAGAAACTCAAATGTCATTTCATCAGCAAGAAATGAATAAATAGCCTGACCAGTGTGGCTCAGTGGTTGAGCATCGAACTATGAACCAAAAGGTCATGAATCAATTCCCAGTCAGGGCACATGCCCAGATTGCAGCTCAATATCTAGTAGGGGGTGTGGGGCGGGGGGGAAGAGGCAGCCTATCAATGATTCTCTTTCATCCTTGATGTTTCTATCTCTCTCTCCCTCCCTCTCTGAAATCAATAAAAATATACTTTAAAAGAAAAAGAAATGAATAAATAAATTGTGGATATTCTCTTACTAGAACTTTATCAGGGAAAATATAGAGGCACTATATCTAAATGCAAAAAGTGGTTGATTCATAAAAATGTCGTATTACAGGAGAAGTAGCAATTACGTAGACCACACAGAGTAGGACACAGGTTTTTTTTTTAATTAAAAAATAAAGCCAAATTGAACAAAATTTTGCTTAAGAATAGAAAAAATGTGATAGAACTTTAAAAATTACTTTTAAGAGAATGATAAATCTCAAAAACTTATGGATGAAGAATAAGCCAGAAAGAGCATGCAAGTGGAGGAATTATTGGGGCAAGATTCCATTCTAAGTTGGGTGCTGATATTCTGGTTAAGCTGGGCTCCAGTTAAATAGCATGATTCCAGTTAAGGCTTATTATAATAATATAGGTTTATTTTTATAACTTATGTATCTGCTTCAATGTCACAAATGCTACATAATAAAAATATTTGAAAGAAAATTTTTCTACTTCTTAGCATGATAAGGAGTAATACACAAATATATAAAAAATCTTAGACATTCAATAAATTTTCAAGTAGCAAAGAACAACTTACAAAGTACAAAATGCAACTAGAAAATAAACATGGAAAAATATTGATCTTAACTAACAACCAAAAAATTGCCAATTGAAGCCAGGAATTACTGCCAATTAATTTAACACATTTTTTAAAATTCAGCATCAATTATTGTTAAATGTGGGCACTTAAAATTCTATAAGTACCATATAGTATGATACTATTGAAAAATTATTAACACATTTTAATAGTATAAAAACATTCTTATATTTTAATCCAAATATCATACTTTTGATCATCCTTATTTGTGTGTTAACTGTCGCCTGAGGATATTTTTCTATTGATTGTTTTTTAGGTAGAATGGAAGGGAGGGAGGGAAAGAAAGAGAGATAGAGAGAGAGAGCGGGAAGGAGAGAGACATAGTTGTGAGAGACACATGGATTGGTAGCTTCCCCCACACACCGGGATGAGGGCAAGGATGGAGCCTGCAACCAAGACACATGCCCTTGACTGGAATGGAACCTGGGAGCCTTCAGTCTGTGGACCAATGCTCTACCCACTGAGCCAAACCGACCAGAGCGTCACCATCCTTATTTTGTAATTTACTCACAATGGTGAAAAGTAAATGTTCAGCAATATAAAAAATATTAATAAATCATCATATATCTCCTGATACTGTTGAAGATTATTTAACAACAAAAAAGCAACATTAATAAACATTAGATGAAAAAGAAGAGAAAGATTTACGTACATCAAAGTGGCAACTACATTTTGAAAAAGAAATAGCCTGACCCTAGCTGGTTTGGCTCAGTGGATAGAGCATCGGCCTGCGGACTGAAGGGTCCCCAGGTTCCATTCTGGTCAAGGGCACATGCCGTGGGCTCGATCCCCAGTAGGGGGCGTGCAGGAGGCAGACAATCAATGATTCTCTCTCATCATTGATGTTTCTATCTCTCTCTCCCACCCCCTTCCTCTATGAAATCAATAAAAATATATTTTAAAGAAAAAGAAATAGCCTGTAAAGAGAAATTAAATTAAATACTCAAAAATCATAATAGTGGTTTGTTGGGTGAATATGACTACAAGTAATTCTTCAATTTTCTCTATATTCCAAGATTTTCATATGTGAATTATATTGATTTTATAAGTTGAGAAAGTTAATGAAAACATAAAAAACCAATGCTCAAATATTAGATGTACCTTTTTACAAACATGTTAGTCTTACCCTTCCCAAAGCCCTAGGAACATTATCCAGGTCGGTACTAAAAAAAAAAAATGTTGAATTTAAAATCTGATAAGAAACAGAAAAGAGAAAGATAATTTAATTGGAACAGTGTATAAAGTAATAGAGAAATATTCCCTGAATGCATATAAAAACAACATGAAGAGAAAAGTTGCAAACAGCTATTCTGCCCACACAGAATGGTTCATTTTTTGAGTGAGCAAAGAAAAAAACCACAAATTCCAAAGCATAACTGCCTTATAACCCAGGGATCCCACTTCTGGGAATTTATCTGAAGAAACTCAAAATACTAATTCAAAAATATATACATCCCTATGTTCATTGTAGCATTCTTTATAATACCCAAGATTTCAAAGCAGCCCAAATTTCCATCCTTAGATGATAGGCTAAAACAGCTATGTGCATTTACACAATGGAATACTACTTGGCCATAAAAAAGGAATAAAATTTTACCCTTTGAGACTGCATATATTGACCTGGAGAACATTATGCTCAATGAAATAAGCCAGTCAGAGAAAGACAAGTAGCACATGATCTCACTCAACTGTGGAATCTAATGAACAAACTGAACTAACAAGCAACAGACAGACACGGATAAAGAGCAGTGTGACAGCTCTCGAGGTGGGGAGTTGTGGAGAGGCAGTGGGCATGGGGGGGATTGAGCAACAAAGGGAAAAAAGAAAGAACTCATGGGCATGGATGACAGTGTGGTGATTGTGGGGTGGAGGGCTGGGTGGAGGTGGAAGACGGTATGGGGGGATAAACAGTGATGGGAAAAAAATTAAATTTAAAAAAACTTGAAAAAAATTCCATTTTCAAATGAGTAATTACATCAATTTGAACTTGGCTCCTGAGATACAGACAGCATTTCTAAACAACAGGACAAAGGTGAGGAGCTGGTGTGTAGATCTATCAGCAGACAGCTGCTTATAATTTTGATTTAGGGTTGGAAAACTATTCTTGGAAAAACCAAGTATGTTCAATTTATAACAGATGTAACCAAGTGTTTATTACAGTAAAATGCTAGTTTTTGTAAGTCAAAAGTTCAACGAATAAACAAGCCCTGAATGTAAGCAGAATGACATTTATTGTTCCGAACCAAAGAATTCACTCTAATCAGCGGTGAACATTAATTATTCCATTAACTGCAGTGTTCTCAATTTTACTCGGAAAAAAAACAGGGCAACTAGCTCATTTGCTGTGTTATTCTTTTTTATTTGCTGAATATGTCTTATTCTCATAGATCCCATACATGATTGCAATCATGAGGTTAAACTTAGGGAAATACCTAAACATCATGTAAACCAGCATTTCTCCCATGTAGCAGTCTTTAATATAAAGGTGGAAAAGTATAATTCAAGACCTAATTCACAGTCTGTCTGTAGTCCTTACATAATAACATCAAGTCATGCCAGCCTTCTCTCCAAACAGCCTTCTAACTGGTGTCCCTAACTCTGTAGTTCCCCACTTAAACCCTTCTCAGAGACCAAGATTCCAGAAAGACTGGATCAGCCACATCATTTTATGAAAATCTTCAGTTTTTAGTCCTGCTCCATAGAATGTGCTGAGTCTGGGTAACAAGAGTCCAGATTCAGTTTAAAAGGGAAGAAAAATGCCAGGAAACAGAGAAGCAGTTTAGGTGAAGACATAGAGGGAGGGAAGGGGACAAGCACTGTGGGAGGAAGACTGGTGTCAAGGACAGAAAGACTGGGTGTAGGAGGGCTCCACTGTGTAGAACTGATGCTGATCCGAAGACCTCTTCATGCAGCTCGCAGAACGAACTGGGATGGCTTCACATTCACCCAGGACCAAGGTGAATATGGTCCGATATAGAAGTTGTGGGTGTGGGACAGTTTGAATGCACAGTCATCAGATAAACATGGCATGTATTCCTGGTGCATCAATTAACTCAGTGACAAGTAATCAAAGAATAACTCATATTAAAATAATTAAACACGTATTATGGAGGAAAAACAAAATTTACATAAATGTTTAAGTTGCAACATGAGGGCAGAAATAAAGTTTTATGTTTTTTGGGGAACTCTTTAGGACTAACTACCCAAATTATGGGATCATACCTTCATTCTCTTCCAACTTTAGGGATATATAGGGATAAAATTTGAGAGAATCTGCTAAGTCCATTCGGCGAACCACGGCTCGAGAGCCACATGCGGCTCTTTGGCCCCTTGAGTGTGGCTCTTCCACAAAATACCACGTGCGGGCGCGCATGTACAGTGCGATTGAAACTTCATGGCCCATGTGCAGAAGTCAGTATTTGGTGGAAGAGCCAGTATTTTGTGGAAGAGCCACACTGAAGGGGCCAAAGAGCTGCATGTGGCTCCCGAGCCGCGGTTTGCCAAGCGCAGTTTGCCGACCACTGCTAAGTTATCCAGCCTAGCAATCAAAGTCTTCCACAATCAGCTTCTTGTCCATCTTTCTACCTTATCTTCTGCTACTGAAAAATATAATACCACTATGAAAAATAGCTTGGACAACTCCTAAGAATGCTAAAAGTTCTAATTCTACTATTTTCACAATAGCTTTGAAAATGTAGAAGTTATACTTAGAAGTTACGCCTCAACCAATCTCAACTATTGAGAAACTTGAGACCAAAGCAGTCAATGTGCAAAAATGAATATGAACAACAAAAAAGTCATGATATAAGTTGCATGCATTAAAGTTCATGCAGTTTTTTTCCTTAGGAGAGACCACCATGCCATTAATATTAGTCAATTCTTCATATAATAAAAGCCTAATATACAAATCAACTGAATGGCAGAACGACCAGTTGCTATGACGCACACTGACCACCAGTGGGCAGATGCTCAACACAGGAGCTGTCCCCAGCCCTCAGGCCCCAGGCCAGCCAAGGTTGGTGTGAGCAGCCCCCCCACCCCCCCATGGCCCCGCCAGTCGTTCCACAGAGGGAAGCGACTGCCAGTGGTGGCGGGGGGCAGGGACTGGTGAGCCAGCGGCGCCAGGCTGGCCAAGGCGTGTGCCAGTGGGGGCCCCCAGATTGCCCCACCAGTCACCCCACAGATCGGCCCTGATTGCTGACCAGGCCTTGGGACCCTACCCGTGCATGAATTTCGTGCACTGGACCTCTAGTTTTTATATAAAGCCCTAATAATGTGGTGTGGGTTTGTTTGTTTGTTTTTTCCATTTTCCCAGGCACAGCAGCTAAGAAGCAGATAATTAAATAATCAGAGGAAGAATGGAAATACTTCGAGCACACTAACAGAAACTGGAAGCAGCAGCATACAGTGACAGCAAGAGTTAGAAACTGTAATAAGCCAGACACAACAGGCAAATGGCACAGAAGTGTAGGACCATTCAGTGAAGAAACAAATTAAAAAAAAATCAGTAACCCTAAGAAAGTGGTATTATACAGAAGAATCAGATAGGCTAACATTGTCATGATAATGGACTCCTATCCATTTAACCCCAAATTAAAATTTAAATTCACCACTCTCTGCTAGCCGTGATTGGTCTAAGAATGGGGGTGTGAACCAATGTTGGCCAATGAAATATTTGTTGAAACCTACGGAAAGGCTGTCTGATGATTCTTGGATTCCTTTGGACCACTTCACCACCACTCAGAGAATGAGGCCAACATACTAGGTAGGACAGAATTAAGGGAGGAACAGAGAAACAGCTACACCCAAGATTCAAGATCCAAAAGCTGCCTATCAAGAACTAATTCCTATAAATCTATGAATTATATTGTCCACTTGTTGAAGCCAATATCACTTGGAATTTCTATTACATGCAGTCCAAAGCTTCTTATTATGCAGACTAAGTCCAAGTCCTGGTTTCAGCACCGGGTGACTTGAAATCGGGTACTGAATTTCCTTGAGCCTCAGTTTCCTCATTGGTAAAAGCTTCCCCATTGATAACTGTGAGGATTTAATGGGAAAAGAGAGCTAAAACGTATTGCATCATATGTGGACTGTTACTCCAAAGGATGGCAAAACCCTAAGAACCAAGACTATACATAAACTATATTTAAGAAGCTAGGTACATCTGGAAAAGATGGGCATCCAGAATTATTTGCATCATAAGATAACTAATAAAAACAACAGCAAGATTGTTTTCTCCTTTAACATGATGAGTATTTATCCTAATCCAATAGCTAATGAGACTTAATGGAAAGTGCTAAAACCATTCCTTTTATAAGAAATTAATTGTGTTAAAATATCGATAACATAAAATTTACCATCTTAACCATTTTTAAGTGTACAGTTCAGGGGTATTAATTACATTGTTGTGCTACCATCACCACCATTCACCCACAGAAAAACTAAAAATCTGTACTCATTAAACACTAGTTCCCCATTCCTCCCTCCCCTAGTCCCTAGCAACAACCATTCTACACTTTGTCTCTATAAATTTAACTACTCCAGGTGCCTCACTTAAGTGCAATCATACAGTATTTGTCTTTTTGTAACTGGTGTATTTCACTTATCATGAGGTCCTCCAGGTTCATGCATGTTGCAGCATGTATCAGAATGTTTTTCTTTTAAAGGCTGAATAATATTTCACTCTGTGTGTGTCCCCAAAAAATGTATACACACACTTTGAATAATTACAGAGGCAGTATTTATTAAAATACATTTCATTTTCAAAATTGAGCTATCAGCTGTTACAGTGTGTATACATTTTTGGGACACTACACACACACACACACACACACACACACACACCATGTTTTGTTTATTCATCCATCAGTGGACACTTAAGTTGCAATAGCAAAATGTTTTAAAAGCAAAAATCATAGAAAATCTGGATAGAAACAAGAATAATAAAAACAATATAGAAAATCTGTGTACCTGACTTAATGCAAAAGTGGAATTTCAAAATGTTTTTTAGAAGCACCCACTGCATGTGTGTGTTAGGCATTAAGATGGATTTATGCTAATTTTTCCATTGTCTCAGGAGGCAAATAATCTAGTTCCTACATGAGGGAAATTTTTCTGGGAAAAATTTAAACAACTTATTTATATTGAAGGTAAACATACTCAGAGAACATTTTAATTACCTTTGTTAGTTTGGATTGGTTTAGGTAACCAAGAACATGGGTTATTTACTTACACTTCTATAAGCTTTGAAAAGAAATAGCATACCCCAGTAGTAAAAGAAATAGCAGAAGTTCGTCATTTCTTTTTTAAAAAAAGAATAGAAGATATAATTTATAATAGTAACCCTGACTCCAACAAATGATGATGTTTTCCCTAGTATTTTACCCATATGCTGTGCAATGCATGGGGTCTGCCAGCGCCAGTCAGGTGAAAGGTGATAGCTCTGAGTCTAAAACATGACATTAAAATAATGGTGGGAACCGGGAGCCCTAACCCACTTTCCCATTTGTCCAGTGCTTGCACCTCGGGGGCCGAGTGGTCAGCATGGAGTGAAGGATGGGCTCTGATGGCAGTTGGGAATTTTCAGAGTCACTCTGGAAGTCCCATCTGACTTTTCAAGGGCACTCTCTCAGGGAAACTAGCTAATTTCCCAGATGTTTGATGAAGTTCTCACTTATTTCATTCTAAAAATGATTTTTAATGGGCCTAAGAAATGGAATTTAAAGACAAAACCTATACCGAATCGATGGTAGAAGCTATTATTAATGCCCTGAATCCAAAAATATTCTTAGGGTCTTCAATAAGTTAAAAAGGCATCAATGGGACTCATACTTTTTCATTTGAATTTTCTAAGCATAACCTACACCCATAGATTTTTTATCCCTTAGAGAACATAAGGCATTTCCAGTCTGGTGACCTGTGAATGTCAGTAGAATAACTCTAGGCTTAAAGTCGTTAATATACTTGCATTGAATTTTTATCTGTGAAATTTAGGAAGGGTTTCCTATCCCAAATGGGAGTATTCTTACAACAGTTCCAAGAAGTCGTTGTGAGATTCCAGTATACTTTTTTATTTAAACAAATAGAAAATTGAAAGCAAAAAAGAAGTATTTAGAGCAGGTAAAAAAATGGAGAGGAGGTAATCAATTTTGAGGTTCCTATTACTTCTACGTTCACCTTTGGGGAAGTCCTTTCTGTGATGCTACAGAACTTCAGCCCAGTCCTCTGCATGTGTCACCTCATTCTGTGGCCAACTCCCTCTCATTCTTGCCATCAACCTATGCAGCTTAGCCCTGAAATATAGCTCAAAACTCATTTTTACAGAGATTTCTTTAAATTACTAATATTCTAATTGGTTTTTAAATTTTTTTAAATTTATTGATTTGAGAGAATGAGAGGGAGGGAGGGAGGGAGGGAGGGAGGGAGAGAGACAGAGACAGAGAGAGAGAGAGAGAGAGAGAGAGAGAGAGAGAGAGAGATTTGTTGTTTCATTTATTTATGCATTCATTGGTTAATTCTTGCATCTGCCCTAACCAGGGATTGAACCCCTAATCTTGGTATCAGGACAATGCTGTAAGACACTAAGCTACCCAGCCAGAGTTCTAATTGTTCTTTTTACTTAACATTTCTCCAGGATTTAAATAGTTTATTGTTATTTACTGTATATTATTATACACCTTGGTAATTGAACATTTTTAAAGTTTTAATTAATTTTTTAATCAAGTGACTCACATAGTTTAACAGGCTAAATGCTACTGCAAAACTTAAAACAAAAATTCTGACACTATTTTACTGATTTACACATCTCCATATTAGCACATAATGTGCATATGTGGCTATTATATACTTTGAAGTAAACTTCCACATAATACAAAATGAACCATTTTAAAGTGAACAATTCAGTAGCTTTTAGTACACTCCCAATGTTGTGCAACCACCACCACCCCTTCCTAGTTGCAAATCATTTCAGTCATTCCCAAGTAAAACCTTCTTACCCATTAAAGCAGTTTTTCTCCATTACCCCTTCCCCCCTTATGCTAGAAACCACCAATCTGCATTTGGTCTCTATGGATCTAATCTGAATATTTCATTTTATATGAAATCATACAGTATGTAAACTTTTGTGCCTGGCTTCTTTCACGTAAAATAATGTTTCTGAAGGTTCAACCATGTTGTAGCATGAATCAGTCCTTCACTCATTATGGCTAAATAATACTCCATTGTTTGCATATACTACAATTTGTTTATCCATTCATCCACTGATAGACATTCGGACTGTTTCCTCCTTTAGGCTACTGTGAATAATGCGGCTACTTACATGGATGTCCTATATGTACTTGTCTTGAATTCTTTTGGGTATATAACTAAGAGTGGAATTCCAGGGTCATATGGTAATTCTATGTTTAACTTTTTGAGGAAACATCAAACACAAATATTTTGTGTACACATTTTATCAACATAAACACATTTCTTGAAGGAAAAATCCCTGTGTTTAACTAAGCTTACATTTTGCTGCCCCTCGCTCTCTCCTCCCCCTCTCCTTTGTCTCCCCAAGTTGCATAGCTCCTGATATGACTCTCAAGATGCCCAAAACTATTTATTAGTTACTTCATCTACATAAACCTGGAGATTGCTGTAAGAAACTATTGTAAAAAGAATGTCTTTTTTAACAAAGAGAAAATCCTGTCATTTATCTTCTTTTGTTAAACAGATCTTACATAAATTTTTTTTCCCTTGCTCTCCATCTTGTAAATGTATTCCGTATTAGGCCAGTCTTACTGTTTCTCCACCCACATACTTTTCTCCCCAGATAAAGGGTTTATCAGTAACTAAAAAAAGTGCAATTTTAAAACTGTTTTAAGCTTGTGATAAATAACAAAGCAAGCATAAAAACTATTTAAACATGGGAAAAAACAAACCTGGGACAACTCCTGAATTATAAAATATTTCCCTATGACACAAAACGTGCTTATACACAAATGGCTCTTCATGATAGTAGTTCTGCTATCTTAGAAAGCATATTTAAGTATCTCCAAAAATGAGAAATAAAACTTTTTTTTAAGTATTAAGATAGTCAATAGATGAAGGTCATTTCAGAGATAGTCACTTATTTTAACAACTGGCACCATACTTTCTATTGAGGATATAAGGTGAGGTGGGAGAGAAAACTCAGTTATGTGCACCTACTGAATCATACACTAAACAGGTGAAAATGAAAACAAAGAGGATTTCAGCTTTTTCCCAGCAGGAAAGCCTGATCATAAAGGCTTTGACACTGGAACACAGCTCGAGAAAGTTAGGAAAGCCATTTGAAACATTTTTTTCAAAAGACACATACTTTAAGGGGATTTATATGCAATCCTCTAATATGCGATCGTTGCTAGAAGGGCTGGTTCTCATTATCAGGATTAGCTTCACTTTGCTTGAACGACTGGTTTGTTTTCAGTTTGTAGGCAGTGCCTCATGTCACTGGTGATGTTCTTCTCTTTGCACTGGCTGCTGGTGAGCTCAGAGCCCAATTTTCTGATCCACAACTCCAAGGGTAGAGGATTTAGTAGCATACATCTAATATACTAAACTCTCAGCTCATTTTAGGTTCATTTTTTCCTATTTCTACTCTTATTTTGTATGTCCCTATTGCTCTGACCTAAAATCTATTAGGAGCAATGTAAGAACATAAAGAAATTAATCTCTCTAACAATCCTACTCCCAACTTTTGAATTTGGGACTCTAAGCCTTGTTGGTATATTTCTAGCAATCTATGGGCTAGGGTGGTCTCGGAGTGGCCTCTATTATTGTGCTTGAGAACATAGCACAATGTACTGCACCTCATCTTCCTGTTATCAGTGGGCAAAGTTCCTATCTCCTCCTGTGGTGGTGATGCACACTAAAGAGTTCAGCACACTGCTTGGACCATAATAAGTGCTCAATAAAAATTAACTCTTATTCATTATTGTGTATTAACAGTCCTCCTGTGAGTTTAATTTAAAGCAAAAAAAAATAAAAATCTGAAAGCAGAATTCAACCTACTTCATTTAAAAATGCACTAGCACAGGTGTAAAAAAGTATTTCTTAATACCAAGAAGCACTTTAAGTTCACAGAAACTTAAAGGTGAAGATAAGGTGAAGAAGTAAAGAGAGCGAGTGTAGGTAATTCTTTCAAAAAGGCTGAGACGAGAAAGGGCGAACTAGGCAGGGAGGTTAGTACTGAAGGAAAACTTAGATTTTGTGTGTGTTTCTTTGATTGTTTAATGTATGTTTGCACGTGTGTGTGTTTTTACAATGGGTGAAATAGGACTATATGCTATAACAGACACAGGGATTATGACAAACAAGTATAAATAAATTTTATATATAAGAAGTGGAAAACATCAGAAAAATGAGAAAGTAGGACCAAAAATCTATGGATGATAGTTATGTAGTAAATGGGAGTCTGCTTTAGAAAGCAATCATTCACAATCTACTTGTCTTTAAAGGAGTCATCTATAATAATAAAAGCGTAATATGCTAATTAGACCCGACAGCCGAATGACCTTCCAGACATCCTTCAGGACGAAGTCATGGCAGCAGGGGCCAAGGCAGAGGCGGTTAGGGGTGATCAGGCAGGCAGGCGAGCAGTTAAGGGTGATGAGACAGGCAGGCAGAATGGTTAGGGGTGATCAGACAGGAAGGCAGGCGAGCGGCTAGGAACCAGCGGTCCTGCAGGTGGTTGGACATCCCCCGAGGGGTCCCAGATTGCAAGAGGGTGCGGGCCAGGCTGAGGGATCTCCCCACCCCCCGTGCACGAATTTCATTCACCAGGCCTCTAGTTAATAAATAAAACCACATAAATGTTCCTTGTTGTTAGGCACACAAATATCTTTTAATTTACACAATAGATGCAGACTTTAAAAAGCTGCTTTTAGTAAACTGGATTCCAACTGATTTACATCATCAGATCAGGTATTGCCTCTGTGTTCAGTGCTGGGCCAGGTGGGAGAGTCTCCAAATGAAGAAATTGGTTGTAAACTTCATACTTGGGAAGGTCCACGTATGAAAAGATTCTTATATACAATATTACTCAGAATTCTTCCATAAAATGCTTAATTAATGAATAAAAAGAATAATAATGCCTTTCAAAATTGAAATATGTCATTTGTATTTCTTAACACTGTTAGAGGAAAAATACAACGGTTGGCTTGCAAATTAGAACAAAGTGTTTCCCTTTAAAACAAAATCATTTCTTTTTTTAAGTTCATGGCTTTGAAAGGTCATTTTAGTAACTGAATAATGGCATTGATTCTCTAGATAAAATGTTGTAAAGTGTCATGTAAGCTTTGCTTTTCTTTCATGAACAAGTTTAATTGTTAAAATTTGGGTAATGTGATTACTTCCTTTAGAATCAGTTCTACCTTATTTTCAAGAAGATATGTGTTGGTGATAGAAATAAATTTATGTTTTTTGACACTGAAATTCTCAAAACTACATGTTAGTCATCTGCTCCATGCTCATTTTAAATCTCTCTGGTATATTTTCAAAATTTCACATTGTGAATCATAAAATAAATGTTAAAATCTTATAGCTACATTGGGAAGGCTCTAAAATTGATACAACTTTTATCATTAGGTCACATGATATTCAATAGCAAAGAGGAAGTAAAATAGAATAAAGAATCAGGCTCACCATAAATTAGGACATAATATGTACAAATTCTGGTCATAGTGCTTTCATCAAATTTATTTACTTCTTCACGCATTTCATTGACTCAACAAATATTGGGCTAACCACCAAAAAGATAAAAATGAAAAGACCTTGTCTCTCTCCTCTGTCATCAAAAGGAAGAGACAGACATGCAAATGACAGTTGCAATACAGTAAGCTAAATTTATCACAGAAGTGGGTACATAGTGCTTGGGAGCACAGGGGAAGAAGCTACACTGGAGACAGAACTACTCAAGCCTTAACTGGCAGATCTTAGCAACCGATTAGAGGAGGTAAAGTCAAAGAAGAAACCTGAGATAAGTTCATATATCTGACTGGGACAACTAGCTGGTGTAGATCTCTGAGTGAGGAAACAGAGAAAGGGGAACAGATCTGGAGTTGTGGGAAAGGGGTGATGATTTCAAATTTGTACCTATTACGTGTGAGATTCCTACCTATTAAACAACTGGGTTGGGTGCCTAATAATCAGTGAATATGCAAGTCTGAATTCAGAACAGAGTTTCAAGCTGAACAGAGTTGAGAGTAGGTTTGAAGCCAAGGATATAAATGAAATTTCCCACAGGTATCAGAAATAGGAGATCATGAAGCATTAATTTTGGTGAGCAATACAGTAAACTAAATTGACTAATATTTTTAGAAGTAGAGGCCTGATGCACTAAATTTGTACAAGAGTAGGCCTTGGCAGCCCTGGGCTGCCTCCCTCGCAGCCCGGGCTTTGTCCGTAAGGTCGTCCGGAAGGTCGTTCTGCTGTTCAGCCACTCGGTCGATTTGCATATTATGGTTTTATATTATAGATGCCTTGAACTCCAGAATCACATCGCATTCCCTAGTGGAAATTAAAGCCACACTTTATTAGAGATACTGAAGAATTTTAATGGGTGATAGCTTCAGACAGTTCTATTTGGTGATGCCTAATATCTTGCTCCCTGGACTCCTAGCTTCTGCTACCTCAAGTGCTCCATGACACATCCCTCCCTTGTTCTTTTCCAAACTCTTAGTTCATCATTGGAAATCTTGGTTTGACTTGGCTCCACATTCAATTTATAGATTCCTCCTGACCTCCTGGTGTTAACGTTGGCTGCTCCCCACCTTCATCCTCTGAGATTACAAACGGAACCAAATGCCTGTGTGCTGCACTGCACCCTGGCTGCACCACCCCCTTCGCTGCTTTTGACATACCAGAAGCAATTCTAGACTCTTCTAAGGCAATTAAAGATTGAACTAGAGGTGTTATGCAAATCTTCTGAAAATGCTTGATTGCAAGTATTAAGAAATAAGGCATGCTGAGTTTATTCTTGCATTATTTAATTAAATGGCATTTATAACTATCAATAATTAGATAACAGTTACATGTGCAACCTCTTCAAATTTTACAAAGTAGAGGTAATGGCATGATAAAATCTGATCTCTCACAGTAAACACAGAAGTTCAAAGGCCCTATGAAACTAAAATTTTACTGCTTCTGACACTGGCAATGAAATTTAATTGGGCTTAAATTATTTGTTAAAAGCTTCAAAAATGCCCTTGAAATAATGTAGGTTCAAAATAGTTACCTCCTAAGCTGCAGTTAAGTTACAACACAATCATTTTAAATTTATTTATTCATATTCAATTTCACATCCATCCTCTCTCTCTTCAGTCTGAGTTTATCAAATGGCTCTGCATAATATTAAGAGTTTGCCACTACATTCATGATGGTAGCTATTGCCTCAATAGGCCAAGAGAACAAACAGACTGGGGTGGTAGGTAAGGATATTTATGATCCTCTTCTCACGTTTCTCCCTTAAACTATAGAGAAGCAAAATTCGCCATCATTTTCTCTTCACCCTCATGTCAGATTGCTGATACCCTGTACAGTTCAGCCCTTGAACTTCAGAGGGATAACGCCTAGAAACTACTGTTCTTTCTTGTCTTCAGGGTCCCTGGGTGAGTCCACCACTGACAGGGCCTCCTGTGAGATCTGGGAGGTGGAAGTTATTATTTTTCATTGGAGGCTGCAGGCAGGCCCACGAGGGTTAACAAACAGCAGAAGTGAGGTTTGACCTGTAGAGCTGGCACCCTTCTGAGTCTCATCTAGTGATTGTCACACTTCCAGGTTTCCTAAGAGTGGCCGTCCTGGGCTTGGCTCTCCCATCTTCCAAATGGCTGTGTAAGTCTCTAATTCTTGAAGTTAAACTTCTCCCCACTGAGATTCCTTAATGAGCTTCTGTCTTCTCTCACTCACTCCTTTGCAGGACAGGAGTGTGGTTGGTTTGATATATTGACGTTTGCCATTAACTGGAAAACATTTTATCAGCGAGCAGGGTTATTTCTTCCTTCACTTCCTGGGATCAGACGCAGAGGGTTCCCCTTTGTTTCTTGCTCCCTGTGGTAAACACATCTGGGCAGGTCCCCAAACCTTCTGTACTAGTTTGCTATTGCTGCTATAATACATTACCACAAACCGAGTGGCTTAAAATAGCACATCTTCTGTAGATTCAAAGTCTCATTAGGTTAAAGTCAAGGTGTCAGCAGGGCTGGGGAGATCCTAGGTGAAAATTTGTTTCCTTGCTTTTTCCGTCTTCTGTAGACTGTTCACATCCCTTGTGTGACCCTCCATCAGACCTTTGCTTCGTCACATGTCCTTCTATAACCCTCCTCATCCTTTTTATAAATACCCTTATAATTATATTGGGCCCACCTGAATAATCCAGGATAAGCTCCCCATCTCAAGATCCTTAACACAATCACATCCACAAAGTCCCCTTGGCAGTGGCAAAAGGTTCACAGCTTTGAAGAATTAGAATGTGGACTTCTTTAGGGCTGGCCATTATTCTGCCAACCACACTTCCTTCTGGAAGCAGCCTGCCAGCCTCATCCATACTCAAGCAGGTGGCACTGGAGTCTGGCGACCTGGTCCCTGCCTCCCTCTGCAAGCACACCTGAACTTGCGGGCACCAGTTTTAGATAAACAAACAGAGTAAAAATCCCACTTTGGATAAAGCCTAAAGTGCATATTCTAATGTAAATTTCACAGAACTCTACATTGAGGGTTATGCACACAAGCTAAACCACTATTTATATTTTCCATCTGGCTAGCAATCATGTTTGGTTGGTTTGCTTTATTGAGAAGGGTAGATGGTAATCCAGTCCCGAAACTCATTATACTCACTCTAGATATTTGATGAACTTCCTGAAGATTCTTTGGTAACGTACATCATTTCCAAATTCTGCAATTCAAGGCACACCTGCATAAATCTATATTTGAGTAAAAGATCAACACAACTTGAATCGTCTGCAAAATGTAATGAATTTTTCAAAGATGCTTTTACCACTTGACACTAAAATACAGTAAAATCATAGCACCCAATATTTTTCAACTTTATATCAGCACAGAATGAAAAGCCTTATGAATGTTGATCAATGAAGCCACTCCATTCATTCTCTTCAGATTAGCAAGCATGCATTATACTGTTCACATTGCCAGATTCTTCAGCCAATACAATCCTCAGCTAAAAATAAAGTTGTCTTCGTGACATTCATAACTGAATATTTAAATCAATATCAGATGCAGAAATATCCTTGGTGACAAAAGAGCAACTGTGTTTAAAGAGCATAATACCTGCCAGTGAAGGCGCTTCATCATCTGTTTCACTGAGAATAGCATTATTAGGTTAGAACACATCAAAGGATTAATGGAAACTCTTAAATAATATGATGTCAAAGGCAGAAATTACACTGGCCTGAATTGTCATGCAGCTCAGGGATTCTTTGGCCTAGAAAAAGTGCAGGCTGCATATGGTTACAGAAGCCCCCTCCTACTCCTGCCACTTTAATTTCTTATACCCTCAGCCATTCATTCATTCATTCATGTTCATTCTTTCACTCATTCTGTATCTATTATGTACCCAACACTGGAGATATGAAAATAAACATGCAGTTTCTGCCTTCAACTTGCTCATTCTCTACCAAAGAAGAAAAACATTTAAACAACTAACTCATACTTTTCACATACTATTAAAAGGGGTATGAGAGAGGTCACTGAAAGCAAGAAGAGTCAGTAATTCTGGACAGAGAGCTCCCAGGAAAAGGCAACACAGCATAGTGTGGCTATGTATGGGACTGTGAAGCCTTTTTGTGACTTAATCTCTCTATGCTCCATATTGCTATGTGTTGAACAGAGAGAATGACAGCACATTATGCAGAATAATTGTTATATAAACATAATAATAAGGGGTAGAGAGGCATAATAAATGTTATATATGTGTTTGCTAAATCACTAACTTGAAAGTTTGATAGAAGAGGTAACATTTGAGACAGACTTTGAAGAATCGATAAGCATTTCATCAGGAAAGAAGGAAGGGCATTCTGGGTGAAAGGAAGTTCTACTTCTCTGAGGACAACCCCCTGCTACTGGTGGGGCTACATCTGGTCAAAACATCTCGACAATAAGTCATGGACACCTTAATCTAAAACTTCGCACTTCTCAGGAGCTTCATAAAAAGCCAATACATCTGTTTCCAGAATAACCCAACTCTCTGGGGGTAGCGGTGGGGCATCTACACTTGCCCTCTTTCTCTAGTCTAAGTAAATCCAACTTCTTCTTGGGAGTCCTACCAATGCCTTAAATTGCAAGTCCTATCAATTTTAACTCCAAACCAAATCTTTAGTCTATCCACTTTCCCTTGCCTATCTCACCTTCTGCAGAATCACACCTGGACTCTCCACCTCTGCTCTGTTCTCCACAAAGTAGTACCAAGTCATCTTAACACATAAATCTTTTTGCATTACTCCCCTCTTTAAAACTGTTCACACTGCACTTAGAAGAAATCCATACTCCTTATCAACCTACAAGTTTCTTTGTGCTGAAGGCCCTACCTTACTGTTCCACCTTGTTTCTCACTGGCTTCCCATCACTCCCTCTGCTCCAACCAGAGCCACCATCTTTGACATCTGCATATAAGCTCTCTCCTGCCTCAAGGCCTTTGTATACCAGGCCCCCTCTACCTGAAATCTCCTTCCCCTCATTCTTTACCTGACAAACAGCTTCTTATCCTTCAGAGATCACCTTGAGGAAAGGTATTGGGCACTGCCGGCTCAGACTGTGTTTCTGGGCCTGTGTGTTCACTTGGAAAATGAAGAGAATGGACCAGACATGTGCTCATTCCCCTCCAATCTCTTTGCCTTCTTTTTCTACTGTTAAATAAACGTAATCTTGTCACCCTCTTTCTCTCTTCCTTCTGTTTTAAGCAGCCTGAAACCATTTTTTTCAGCCCTCACTCTATTCTATTTCCCTTAAAAAAAAACTATAATGGAAAGAGCAGAAATAATGAATATTATTTTCTTCTTTAAGGAAAACTTGAAACAAAAATTTTAAAAGTGAAAACACACTGCTGTAAGAATAATAACTCAGGTAGTTAGCCTGGATTTACATGCCACGTGTTCCTACCCGTCTCAATAAGGGACCAAGATAGCCAAAATAATCTTGAAAAATAATCACTAAGCTGGAGGATTCACATTTTTCAAGTTAAAAACTTACTACAAAATCACAGTATTCAAGACAATGTGGTACTTGCATAAGAATAAACATATAGATAGATCAATAGAATAAAACTGAGAGTCCAGAAATAAACCCTCACACTTATAGTCAAATGATTGCAGCAAGGGTGAAAGACAATTCAATTCTTTCAACAAATAATGCTGGGTCAACTGAACTTCAACAAACAAAAATAAAAATGAAGTTGGATGCTTTCCTCATGCCATACGCAAACATTAATTCAAAATAGATTAGACCTAAATTAAGCAAGAGCTAAAATTACAAAACACTTTGAAGAAAACCTAAGAATAAATATTAATGAATTTGGATTTTTTGCACAAGTGACAAAAGAAAAAAACACATAATTGTACTTCATCAAAATATCAAAACACTTTGTTTTAATCAAAATATTAAAGCTTTTGTGCTGCAAACTAAACCATCAGAAAAGTGAAAAGACAACCCTCATAAAGGGAGAAATATATGCAAATCATAAATATGACAAGTGACTTGTACCTACACAATTACAAACCAATAATACGTACAAATAACTCAATTTACAAATGGATAATATATTTAAATAGACATTTCTCCAAAGGATGTACATAAATGTCCAATAAGCACACACAAAAAATGTTCAACATCATTAGTCTTTAAGGAAATACAAATTGCAAATCAAAACCACAATGAAATACCACTTCAATGAGATACTTATAGCATTAAGATGGCTATAATCTAAAAAAAAAAATAGTATTGGTGAAGATACAGAGAAAACAGAACCCTCATATACTGCTGGTACAAACTGTAAAATGATGCAATCCCTTTGGAAACCAGTTTGGCATCTCCTCATACTGCTAAACATAAGAGTTATTATCACCCAACAACTCTACTCAAGAGAAATGAAAACATATATCCATACAAAGACTTGTATGTGAATCTTCAGAACCGCATTGTTCATAACAGCCAAAAACTGGAAACAACCCAGATGTCCACCAACAGAAGAATGGATAAATAAGCGTGGTATATCCATACAATGGACTATTATTTGGCAATAAAAAGAAATGAAGTATTGATACATGCTACAATGTGGATGAACCTTAAAAGGAGCCAGTCACAAAAGGCCACATATTATTTGATTCTATTTATGTAATATGTCCAGAATAGGGAAATTCATAGAGACAGAAAGTTGTTGTTGGAGGGGGTGGTGGCAGAGGGGGTGTTAGGGGAGGGTGAAGGGATTAAAAAAAAAGAAAAAAAGAGAAAGAACTCATGGACACAGAAAACAGTGTGGTGATTGCAGGTGGGAGGGTGGAGGTGGAAGAGGGTATGGGGGGGTATAAATGATGGTGGGGAAAAAAAACTAGATTAGTGGTTTCCAGGGGCTGGAAGGACAGGCATGTAGGGAGGGGATGGCAATTGAGTGCTAAAAGTATGGAGTTTGCCCAGCCGGTGTGGCTAAGTGGTTGAGCGTTAACCTATGAATCAGGAGGTCACAGTTCGATTCCAGTCAGGGTACATGGCCAGGTTGCAGGCTCGATCCCCAGTGTGGGATATATAGGAGGCAGCTGATCAATGATTCTCTCTCATCATTGATTTCCATCTCTCTCTCCCTCTCCCTTGCTCTCTGAAATGAATAAAAACATATTTTAAAAATAAATAAATGAAAGTATAGAAGTTTCTTTTAGGGGAGATGAAAATAGTCTACAATTAGACTGTGGTGATCATTGCACAATGCTATGAATACATTACAAAAATAGAACTGCATACTTTAAACAGATGAATTAAATATGTAAATTATACCTCAATAAAGCTATTTTAAAAAAGAAAGAAAAAATGCCCTGAGGCCATGCTTTTCTGAATTCACCACTGAGATCATCACTTCAGAGTCCTCACCTCTTCCCACCCCCAACTCCAGCGAAATGCTCAGGATAACCTAAGTCTGGACTTTTTCTCTGAAATAAACATATGGTGTGGTATGTGGGCTATCTTATAGATAATATAACATAGTATATATAAATTATAAACTTCAAGTTTCTGTAATATGTATTTCTAAAGACCTAACCGGATCATCTAATCCCAGGGTTAGCAAAGTATAACCCACAGGCCAATTTAACCCTCAGCCTGTGTTTCTGTGCTGTCCTTTAGTTAAGAATAGTTTCCACATTTTCAAAGGTTGTTGTTTTTAATCTGTGACCAAAACCAATTATGAACTGCAAACTCTAAAATATTTATTTACTATTTGGACATTTATAGCCCAAATTTGCTGACATATATACATTTATACTTTTTTTTTCTGTGATTCACTGAGTGAAAAAAGCAAAGGTGGGGGGGGGGCGGGTGGTAGGTAGGAGAAGGAAAAAATGGGAGGAAAATGAATATCTCTTCTTTTATATCATTGTTCACAATAAAGAGTAGAGTGTGGGAATCCAGCTTGTCCAGATTCATGAGAGTCAATTGTTAAATTTTCAAGAGTTATGCAAGTCAGCTGACGTCATGCTGAAATTTGCTATAGTACAATATGTACAACACAGAAATCAGCAAACAGCAAGCACTATAAATCAGGGCTTTTTCCTCTTCCAGAGAGCCGGCACACCTCTAAATGAAAACCTGAAAATCTTCTTACCTCCCTACTTTTCAGAAATCAGAGGGTAGGGAAGAAACACTGGACCTTCTTTTGGGTCCACAGGAAATGTGTACATGGGACACCATGATGAAAAGCTAGAAGTAGAGACGGAAGTACACAGGGTAGTGTTTGAGCGCCTCCAAAGAAAAGAAACCTCAGAACCTCATAGTGACTGTCTCTGATCCTCCCTCCCCTTGTTCGGACTCTGCTGAGGCACCCAGTTTATGCATGAAAATCTCCATTCCCAGGTCTCTGGGCCCTGCTGTGAGGGAAGGGCCCAGCCCACTGCCAGGACTGTGTGTAGCCTGTGAAAACAAAGGCAATGGATCGCTAGGAAAGTCGATCTGAACTGTTCTCACCACAGAAAGGAAATGGTAATTACGTGATGTGATGAAGGTATTAGTCAATGCTCTGGTGGTAATAATTTTCAAGTACATCAAGTCAACACCTTAAACTTACACAACGTGTGTCAATTATATCTTGTAAAGCTGGGGGGCAGAAGGCAATGGTGGAAAAGATTTTCTAATCACCACTAGAGGGAGGGCGGGTCACACTTTGCAATAAGGTGCTCGAGGGACCAGAATGCTGGGGTTTAACCTGAGAATGAAGCTAAAAGGAAGGAGAGGCAGTGAAGACTTCAGGGCAGAGGGAAGCAGGACTAAGTAGAGAGGAAAAGGTTCTGTGTCTTCTACCATGGGGTACTAGATGTCAGCATCCAAGCTTAGGGATCTACTAAGCCAGTGGTTCTCAACCTTGGCTGCACATTAGAATCACCTGGGAATCTTTTTTAAAATCCTGATTTCTGGGCCTCATCCTCCGGAAATTCTGTTTCTTTGTTATGGGGTGGGGCCACAACATTAGTAACAAAGAAACAGAATTTCCGGAGGATGAGCCCAAATCCGGATTTTTAAAAAGATTCCCAGGTGATTCTAATGTGCAGCCAAGGTTGAGAACCACTGCTAAGCAAAGGACACAGGTGCGACTGAGAAAACTGGCAACAGGACTCAGTGTATTCCCAACAAGATAAGTATTCTTATCCTGTGCCGAATGGGGTCACAGCACAGGCCTCAGGGTGGGAGACTAGCGAACATCTCATTCCCTCCAAAACCATGAGTGACACTGATGACTATACCAATGCTGAGAATTGTCATGCACAAGTAATTCTCAACAATGTCTACATACTTAATGTTGATTTTGTATTTTATTTATTAATATAAAATGATTTTATAAACTTGTTTTTAAAACCTGGTAAATAAAGGAGATCCAATATTGTTTATTTGAATAATGATATATATTAATATATTTTCTTATATATGATATAATATATATTATAATTCTCCTAATTGGTTGAATAAACCAGTAAAGAGTAAGGAGTTAAGGGAGAGATTACTTACAAAAATGCCAACCTAGAGGGTCGGAGGGAGACCGAATGGCAGACAGCCGCGTCTCTTGGGACAGACAAAGACCCTGACCGGGGTAAGGAGTTCCTCGGGTTTGCTGGCGCCAGGAGATTTGAGATTTGGATTTTGTGATTGCGGAGAACTGAGACTAAAGGGGGCATCCTGAGGAACTGACCAGACCATGCAGTGCCCATAAGAGAGGAGCGTTTCCCAGATCATGCAGTGCTGGTAAGAGAGGAGCGTTTCCCAGACCGGTAAGAGAGGAGCGTTTCCGCGGCCGGCCGGCGTTTGTCTGTTTCTTTGTTTTCACTGAACCCTGCTCATAGGACAGTTCGGATACAGACACTCACCTGTGCTGAAGAGAGGGCGAAGGTGCAGACGAGGGGAATCTGGGGAGAGGCTGAGGAAAGAGGGGGAGCCGGAGGAGGTGGCAGCGAATTGAGTGCTGAGACACCCCTGGGCCCAGGACTGGGGCAGCCATTCCCTCCAGAGGGTGGAATTCCTCCCCCCAGCCCCCCAGGCAAGGAGCACAGCCACACCCAGATTCCACCCTGTATGAGATAAAGGATTAAAACAAGCTGATTAGTCCCTGGGAATTACCAGGGTCTGGCCTATAGAGGGACTTTCAGTCCCACCAACAACACAGAGCAGGGTAAGGATTAAAAAAGGATAGAGTAGCTGTATAGCTCAGAGGCCAACCCAAAAACACTGCCACCCAGAGGCTGAGCCACAAACTGACTCTTAGGGGAATACAAATTAAGGCAGACTGGATCACAAATACGGCCTGCTTTAAAATCAGGACTGTGATTTACAACATGGAGGAACAGTGTAATGCAGGGAAATTCAACACTCTCCTAAATACCTGGCAGGACTAAGGCGAACCAGGCTGAAGAGTAGAAGAACCGAAAGACCATCACTACTGCAAATTTTTTCTTTTTATTTTTTTTTTTATTTTTTCGCCTTTTTACTAAGAAACCAATTTTTTTTTCTTTTTCTTCTTTTTCCATCACCTGATTTTACCCTTTCAATTACCACATTTTTATTTTTAACCAGTATTATTACTGCTACCATTTTACCATTTTTTAAAATGCCATTTTATTTTCTCTTTATTTTCTTTTGAGATTAGTGTTCTCCATTCTATTTTCATCGTTCCTTATAGCGATTAATTTTCCCTATCTCAATTTCACCTCTTTGCT
>NW_005871180.1:607874-609717 GCF_000147115.1 Myotis lucifugus
AGTTGTTTGGAAGCTAAATGCTTTCTTTTCCTTGTTATGATAGTTTGGGTTTTTATCCTAGAATCCATGCCGCCCCCAACACACTCTCTTGAAGAGTTGCTGTGGCTGCATCTCGTACAGTTATAAGGAAAAGGATTTCTCACAGCTTTACTTCAAGGTTGTTGGCCCCATTTTGCTTCTGTATTAACTTTTCCTGGCTCCAGAAAAGGTTCTCTAATGCAAATTAGACAAGGTCACAGAGCATGCTAAGAACAGAACTGGTAACCTACAAGTTCTAAACCCAAAGCCCTCTTTCTATTTCTAGAGAAAAAAACTGGTACAACATAACACTTTTCTCTGTTAAGGCAAAATTATTATGTAATGTCATGATTGAAAATACTATCTGTTGAGTCAACTTGTAAAGTGTGACTGCTCTGAGCTAGTAGGAATTATGAGTTATAGCAATTTCATAGAAATATAATGAGTATGCCCAATTTTTACACATAAGACAATATCTACTCACAATATTCTGCTAGAACCATTAAAAAATCCTATCAGCTCGCCCTGACTGGTTTGGCTCAGTGGATAGAGCGTTAGCCTGTGGACTGAAAGGTCCCAGGTTCGATTCTGGTCAAGGGCATGTACCTTGGTTGCAGGCACATTCCCAGTAGGAGGTGTGCAGGAGGCAGCTGATCTATGTTTCTCTCTCATCGATGTTTCTAACTCTCTATACCTCTCCCTTCCTCTCTGTAAAAAAAAAAATCAATAAAATATATTTTTTAAAAAATCCTATCAGCTCAGCCAACAGTGTATTTAAACAGGTATAGCCTGGCTTCATGAGGTCGTTTTAATAACTATTTTTTCACTGGGTGTCTCACTGGTTAGTTGATATGTCCTCATAACTCATCCTCCACTAATATGTAGAGGCAACCTATGAGAATAGTCGTGTTAAGATAAGCAAGAAGCAAACACAGCAACAAGAGAAAGAAAAGCAGTGAAATGCCATGAAGACCTAGAACGTCTTCCTCGGTTCCCTCTCACATCCCTGTTTTTAGTCCTGACTTGATTAGATGGCTTCACTAAGAACTAATGTTCCAGAAACAGGTCTGTTTCCCAGGTTGGCCCTGAATCTCCATGTTTGGACCCTGGAACGCCACTCTTCTAGCCTCCCACTGCCATATAAGAAATACACTCTGACCCCTTAAGGGAAGAATACTCCACCATGTCCGAGGAGGACATACATGGATGGCATGACAGAATGTGATACTATCAGCCTGGGGATGGGACTTATAGCAGCAACCTTCCAGAAGCCCCACATCAGAAGGAATTTCAGGGAAAATGGGCCTATCTTGGAGAGATAACTGCATTTATTTCCTAATTATTTCTAGCAGGAGACCTTTGGGACTCCTTCAATGTCATTTCCAAAATAAGAGCTAAGGATCCTGGAGGAATTCTGCCTCTGACCACAATCCTAGTCAATGGAAAAACAAAAAGGCTAGGAGACCAGAGATGCCACTATAAAAATAATGTCATATTAATTCAGTATATATTGTGTGGCAGGCACACAGAGAAACACAAAACATGCATGAATAGTATACATGGTATTTACAGTCACAAGAGCTAAATGGGACATTAGTGCAGAAAAGGGGACAAAAATTAGAGAGGTATAATCTCAAATAGGATAGTCAAGAGAGACTTCACTGAGAAGGGGAATTTAAGAAAAGATTGGAAAGGAATGAAGAGAATCTTCCAGCAGGTGTTTGGTGAAAAGCATTCCAGACCAAGTTCAATATTGCTTAGGAGAGAGCATACTGGTATGTTGTGGGAATATTAAAGACATCAGTGTGGCACAAACACGAAGATT